>NW_010272609.1:0-23700 GCF_000690775.1 Eurypyga helias
CACCCCGGCTCCACTCGCTCGGCAGCATCCAGCGTGGGGATCAGCGCTCTGCCTGCCTCCCTGACACGGGGGGGGACGTTCCTGAGCACTGAGCTCAGCTCCTGTAAAAACCAAGCAGGAAAATATACAGCTGGATAAAATTGGTAAGTCAAACTAAAGTCACATCCTCCTCCTTGGGCTGCAGTTTTCCAGTCTCTTAATTTGCAACGTTTTTTGCAGGCCGGTTTTTTACTGTCTTCTAAAGCAGAGCAGCAGGGAAAACATGGAGGCAAGATAAAAGTGTAAAAAAAAGTTTGAGGATTTTTCAGTGTTTTTGCTCCTATTCTGAAATCCTCTTCCCACATTGATGCTTTGCTGCAGGAGTGGGGAAGGGGACACCAGCAAGTGCTTTTGTATGTGGGGGGAAAGCAAGCTGGTAAGGGTTGTAATTGGCTTCTCTCGCAGAGCTGATTAAAGAGGGAAATTTGGGGTAGAGGAGGGAACCAGAAAAAAAACAAAAACAAAACAAAAAAACACCCAAAACACTTTCAGGAAGCTTGAAGTGACTTGTCATTTACTTTTCCAGAGTAAAAACAAATCTGCTGTTAAACACTTTTAAAAGTCACTGGGAAGTGTGCTGCAGAAATAAGAATATTTTAAAAACTCTGTTATCAGTGGAAATCTGGATGCCAAAGTATTGCCAAGCAAATGTGGTATGTTTGTTTAAATTTCACTAAACATCATCGGCAGCTCTGGGAGAGCAGAGGCATTAAATGCCATTTTCCCTGCATCGGGCAGAGAGCGCTGTTGCTGCATCTGGCCTGATCCTCCCCGCAACGGGGAACTGGTAAACGTTCAAGTGGAAAATCGGGTAGAGATAAGATGTTTTAAACAGTTAAACTAGAAATTGTTCATACATGCAGAAGGCTACGGTACATAGCTCCCAGTTAGAGCTGTCAGTGTTTTTAATTTTTGTTCCTGTAAATTGTGGAGGTGGTTTGTTTCTTTCTTTCTATAAGCGTTTATCTGAATTATAAAGAAAAATGTAAATTCTGTTGATCAGCTCTAGAAATTAGAGCCTGGATACGATCCTGTTATCTTTTCTGGAATGTGTTGTGGTATCAGCTTGGATAAAGAAGGGGAGGGAAAGTGTGGAATCCCTTGACAGGACTGTTACATCAGTAACAGTGTGGTATATGAAGAACTCTCAGTGAGTGTTAATCAAGTTGTGGGCTACAATTAGACATCTGATATGGGGACCTATCCCTTGTATCAAGCACAGATGCATAGTAGAGGTTGTAGGTCTATAAACTGAATAATAAGACCTGTAAATCCTAATGACTGAACCGCGTATTGTCAAGGAGTTTGGGGAAAGGGGGAGGGTCGTGTTCAGGCAGGCATACAGCTTGCTTCATAGAAATCGCATACCACTGCTGGTACAGGGGTCTGATAATTGTGCCGTATTCCAGCTCCTACTCATATATTATGAAGAATTAGAGAACACAGTAATAGACTGTACTTACCTATGTGTGTGCATACTTGCTTATGCATACACTGGTGTGTATAATAATATTCTGCTGCTTTGTGGAGTAGGAATTTGAGTTTCCTGGGATCAAAGGTTTTAAAAGGAATGAAGGTAATATTTTAACTAGTGCAGTTTTATTGTGAGTAGAGAAGGATCAGAGCTGTCAAGTTCCTGTTTGATACAACATCTATTAGAACTTGATGTTTCTGTTGTGACCTGGGGCTTTGGTTGTTCCTTGAACAACATGATGTTTCTGTCTGGCTTTATTCCTGTTACTTACAAATCACTTGCAGTGTAGTGGAAAGATTTGCAGTTTTCAAGTCCCTAATGTGAGACGTGCTGGGCAAAGCGGATTAAAAGAACTGAATGACCATATGGAACGCAGTCATCAGGCTCCTAATAATTAGACCTCATTGAAGACTTTAGACTGCTACTATCTCTGCTGAATCAGTGAAGTATGTGGGCAGAAGTCAACTTTCTTACCTGCAAGAGGCAGTTAAGCAATTATTGTGAGGCAGTGCATCTGTGGGATATTAGTAATTTCCCAGAAAAAAAAAAAAAAGGCTTTTCTTTACACTCCTTATGTTTCATTAGACATCCAGGTAAGAATGGCCCTTTGAAATTATTTACTGGATCAGAGCAAAGATTTCCCTCTTCAGTTCATCTCTGAACTAGCAGGCGCTAGTTAGATGTCTGCTGCTTCAGTAACTTAGTGAGGCATCTTTTTCATGTTTCTTTGAGCAGACTATTTGATGGGAATACTCAGCTGTCGTCCTTGTGTTGTGCAGGACATGCCGGACCCCTGCGCATTGGAGCAAGTTCACTGAGAATGATAGAGCTATCAGACGGTCTGAGACACCTTTGGCCCTAGCAGATGCTTGTCTTAGTAGGAGGCCAATTAATTCACTGGAGGAAGCGTGTTTCCTCCACCGTCAGTGATGTTCAGCTGAGCTCTTATCATTGGCTGCATCTCCGCATCTATTTAATTTGTCTGCGTGACGTTTAATATGGTAGTTGAAGTAATTTCAGTTCTCCTACTTGAGTATATTTCAAATTAAAATCTTTAGTTCACAAATTGAAAAGACAGTTTGATGTGTCTGATCCTATTTTTACTGTGTTGTTTGGAAATTCACTTTAGTGTGTGTTTTATTTTGCTCCTGAGTGTTTTTCTTTGAGCCTGAGTGTCCACACTGTAAGTCTGTCCATGTCTGGTGCTGAGGTCATGCAGTTAACTCCTGCAGAGTCTCCAAATCATTAGCTTAATATGACATGCATGTGATATTTAAAATGTGATAAATGCTCTACCTATATTTATGCCAAGTTAAAGAAATGGAACTTCCTTGAATAGTATTTTGCATTACAGACTGCTCTTTTTACCTGCCAATAGATACTTATGATGTTGGCGGTGCTATGAATTCTGTGCCTGCCATTGGAGTGCTTGTCTACTCCTTGCTTACGCTGACAGTAACTCTGCTGGCTGAGTCTAGCCAGAGCAAGACTCAGGGTTACTCAACAAATTACTGCAGTTTGGTTTCTAATATTATTAGTTTCGGTCATTGCTTTGCAGAGCTTCAGGTTGAGTTAATTCATCTTTGAGCATCTTATAATAGTCTACTTAATGACGCCTACTGCAAAATCCTTTCTCTAGGAATGTTTCTAGCTTCATGTAGTGCAGGATGTTACCACAGGTTGTGAAGGCTTGTGAGGCTCACATAGCTAATTCTGATTCTCTGTTGGAGGTAAAGCCTCTTTTTGCTTTATGTAACAGAAGCAAGATACCAACTTCAACACTCAGTTTTGTATCAAAGACTCGCTGTGCTGATAACATAGTAACCTGCCTTGTTCTTTGATATCAGATTTCACGGACAATTTTTTACACTGAACAGTGCTAGATGTGGTTTTATGTCTGATTTTTTTGCCTATCTCTATTTGTGCAATCATTTGGAATGCCACATTTTCCATCACACAAGGGATATGTTTATCAGTATAAGTGGAGACCACTCAAGTCGTCCTGGGCAACATCAAAAAATGTTGACTTGAAGAGAAGTTGAAGAAAAGTAAATAAGATTTAATGGCTCTGAAGGTGGAGATGGAAAGGAATTATTGCAAGAATGTGTTCCCCAAAGAATAATTCCAGTGGAGTAGATACCCATATGCAGCTAGTCCTGACTTCCAGACAGGCTATGTCAGGTCTGCCCAACACTCATGTGCATGAGCATCTTCCAAGGTATTATTTCCATCTTCACATATGTACAGCTGTCACCTTGTGTCTGAGACAGTTGATAACTGGGCTGTTCCTTTGTCTTATCTGTGGTTCCAAAGTTCTTTTTTCTTAACCAGATTAATCAGGATCTTTGGAAAACTTCAATCTCTGTTTAATCTCAACCCATTATTGAGTGTGTTATTTCTTAAATGTAAAAAATAATGAACAAGAAGTCTTTAAAAAACATTAGGCACTCTACCAGTTTAATTATACTTACAAAAACATAGTAGTGACCTAATATATCATTAAATAATCACATTTAAATACTGCATTGACCTTGCCAGCCTGTAAATCAAAGCAATGGCGAAATCCCTTTTGTTGTCTTTGCTACACCCTGAAACCTGTGAAATTAATTTTCTGAGCACTTAGCAAAGGTATGTATCAAGTCTTTCATGCTTTGGAGCATGAAATGGGGAAAAGAGGTAGGAGTTTCTAGATTCCTAGGGACCAAAAAAGGCCCTGCTGAGATCCTCCCTTCCTCTTTTATAATCGGGTAAGTTCAAGAGACCACGCATTGTAAAGGTTCCATATCAGAAGAAGAGACAAAGTGCCAGCTGGCAGTGCTGTTACGTTGTATGGGCTGCACTTCTCAGGGCCTTCATTGGAAAGGTTAAGTTTTAGACTCAGGGCTGTTACTTACCATCTTGTCAAATTGTCTTTTTTTTTTGTTGGGGGGTGTGTGTGGAACTGATTCACAGTGACTTTCAGAATGGAGCGTAGCGCAAAAGCAGTTCTGAGTCTTCCTCTGCATCATTTTGATTTTCCTGTTCTCCTGCATTGTTTTATTTGAGAAACATGATGGGGTGAGAAATGTGGATGAGCAGGAGGAGCGTCAAATAATGAACAGTCTTTTATGCCATGTGGTGTATAATGCAATATCCAGGTGAAGTAGGTAGGTAAGGGCATGCTTTGCAACTGCCCTTCCCACTTCTTTTCACTTGTGCTTTACGGTTAGGTTTTTTTTAACTGGGTGTTCTGTCATTCAGCCAATATGATGCTTTAGCCAGATTGTGTGTCGAGCTCTGCAGCCTCTTTCTAGATGTATCAAGACCTGTAACTTTATCGACATCTGTCTTATTAACTGGCATGATCATATAGCGGTGTTTATTTTGAAATCCACAGAAAGTACATGGAGAAACAGTAATTTCATTTCTCCAAGAGAATCTTTTCCAGCAGCTGATGAAAACCAAGCTCATGCCAGATGAAAAGCTCTTCTGTTATCATTTTCAGTTAATTAAAAAAATAAACCCCAAATCCCTTACAGTGGCAGTTTTATAAATACTATGTGTGTGTGCACGTATGTGCATGCCTGCACTCGTGCTTCACTCTCGTGTTGACAGCTTGTCCCTTTGACAGCAGGCTGGGTGTTATCATACACTTTCAGGTACAGGACTCAATGGTGTAGGGGATGGATAGATCATTTTGTTTTGTTTTTCTTAAATACATCTTACTACAGCTGAAACAGACCCAAAATAAAGCCTTCAGCATTTACATCAAAATGGTAATTTCTGTTTGGTTTTTTGTTTGTTTGTTTGTTTAAGAAAACATTCTAAAGGCTTTGTTTAATCTTCTGGTAGCAAACAGAACATTTTTTTGGCAACTTGATTCTTTAGTAAAGTGAACAGTAACTTGATTAAATGTGCCACACTTGTGTGTGCTAAAAGGCAGGAAGCTGTGTTTGCTTGAACAGAAAGGTGCACTGGCAGCTGGGGCTGAAGTACCTCTTGACACCCACATCTGTCTTTAAGCGCAAAGCCTGGTAAACTGAAAAATTATTATCTTTCAAAAATCTTGGATAGCTTCACTGGCGAGTTGGGTTTATTTTGTTGTCATTTTAAGAATTCATTTAGTTTGGGTGAAAGCTGTTAAACTGACAGCCCTGGAAGACGGCAGTCACATTGTTCAGCCAGAGAACAGGGGATGCCTTGGACCGTGGCTGAGTCAGCTTCCCCAGTGCTGCTCTCTAGCTGTGCGTCTTGTTCTAGTCAGAGGATTAAACTCAAGTTCAGCATCTTTCTGCTCAACTTTATTTATTTGGCCAGCACTGCCAGATTGCCAGCAGCAGGCTGACTGGTTAGATTTGGACTGGCTTCTTCTGTAATCTGTTTAGCTTATGTCAACAGAAGTCCTTGTGATCTTTTTTATTCAAGTGACAAATAATACTGTCCCAAACTTGCTCAGTTACCAGTACCATCTTGATAAATTTATTTCACATGAGCAGCCTTCAAATGGGAATGGGTTTTGTTCGTTATCCAGAATGGATTCAGCCTAGTGACCTGGTGGAAGGAAATACACTATTCCATTACCAACCCTCTGAATCATTCAATTGCCCAATGCAGTTTTTCAGTACTCCGCTTGCATTGCACACATTCTGTGTTTTCAGGCTGTGCATTCTTTGCCAGATTCAGGGTCCCTTTGGAAAGTTGCATTGGGCTTTTACATTAAGATCATCTAGAAGTCAAAGACTGCAAACTGCATCCTTTCAGACTGAAGGATGGGACAGAGGTTGTGGTAGTACCTACAAGGATGTATAATAAGCACAGACTAAACCTTTTTGGCAAGATGTTGTATTAAAAAAAAAAAAGACACTGTTACATTATGCAAACTTTGTATTTTCATATTTATATATGTCTTTGTTGGAGCGAGTCCACAGGAGGGCCACGAAGATGATCAGAGGGCTGGAGCACCTCTCCTATGATGAAAGGCTGCAAGAATTGGGCTTGTTCAACCTGGAGAAGAGAAGGCTCCGAGGAGACCTCATTGCAGCTTTCCAGTCCCTGAAGGGGCCTACAAGGGTGCTGGGAGAGGACTTTTTACAAGGGCCTGTAGTGACAGGACAAGGGGGAATGGGTACAAATTGAAAGTGGGGAGGGTTAGATTGGATATCAGGAAGAAGTTCCTCACAGAGAGGGGGGTGAGGCACTGGAACAGGTTGCCCAGAGAAGCTGTGGATGCCCCCTCCCTGGAAGTGTTCAAGGCCAGGCTGGATGTGGCTTTGAGCAACCTGGTCTAGTGGAAGGTGTCCCTGCCCATGGCAGGGGGGTTGGAACTAGATGATCTTTAAGGTCCCTTCCAACCCAAACCATTTTGTGATTCTATGATTCTGTGATTTCCTTTTTCCTGAGATTTCAGCAATAGCTGTCTTTTAATCATGTTCTCTAGAAAAAAATGTCTTTGATTTCTGTCTATAAAGCATTTGGTCATAAAAGTATATATTTGTACTGGAAGCTGTTTTTCAGTCTTTGTGCTGGTTATTTTTTAATTATACATTACTCAGGTTATAGAGTCAAACTTGACCAGGTAGTTCTAACTTCCTGTTTCTTCTTCATTTTGCTAACAGTTCTTTCGTCGTCTAATACTGTACAGTGTTTTGGTTGGAAGTCCTTCAGGGATTTATTTATTTATATTGAACAACCTTTTTTTTTTTCCGCATAAGCAAATACCCAAGAACACATAATGAGTTTTAGTGATGTTTTAGTCAACAGTGTTGTGCTTTTGACAGCCATCCAGTGACATGCTTCAGGTGGCTGACTTGTAGGTGAAATTAAAATGGAAAAATGAAAATGTACTCTAGCCAAGTTAGTTTTCCATGGTTTATTTATCTTCTAAAGACACATTAATTAGTTGGAAAGAAGGTAACTACCGCAGAGCTTTGTCTTTGAGCACAATAGAAAAGAAGAAAGTGTGACTGTCAGGCTTTGGAGAGTTATGCTCATGCTTGCTACTCTCAATTCCGTCATGTCCCAAGGCCCAGGCAGTCAAAATAGCTCAGAATTACATTTTCAGTTTCTCAGCCTGAGAACCAAATGACATTAATAGTCAAGCATCTACTGTGCAAAATTCTTTAGGAAAATATAGCATCTTGTACCTCAGTAATATTTGAACTCTCTTGAAAATCTTGACTCTCGACTTTACTTGGTAGTTAACAGGAGTCTTTCCATATTTCAGAAAGATTTGCTAATCTGTGCAGAGTGCTCTAAGATGTTGTATCAGGAGAATTTTTTTTTTTTTTAATGCCCTTGTATGTTTTAACTTTATTTCTTTGGGAACCAGAACAAACATCAACAGGTCTGGAGTTCTAGTACAGTACTTGCAATAAGGTTCATTTTCCAATCCAACCTTTAAGTTGTGATTTTTTTTTTTCCTTTTAAAATTTTACTTGATTTGTGAACAACTTTGACTCTAAAGATGTCCTAGAGCAACAGGGGACCAGGGCACCATTCTTAGCACTCAGAAATTCTTCTGGGACAGCAGTGGCAGGGGACTGGTGGGTTACGAAATGGGTCTAGTGACTCTGCTTCTGAGGACCACTTTGTATGGAGCACAGCTGAAAACACACTGGAACGAACTGTCAGCACGCAAAGAACTTTTCCATTAAGGATCTATGTTCTCTTCTGCTTCCTTAAATGTGAGAGATCAGATCTGGTAAACAGTCTTTGTGTGTGTGGACAGGGTTAGATAGCTACTGCTATACAACCATATGGAGTAAACGAGGTGTATTTAATATATATATTTGGATGAATGATGGCGTATGGACACATGCAGGTATGAGAGTGGTTACTGCTTTGTAGTTGTACAGTTTGGAGGGCCTTAGGTGGATTTGATTCTACACATGGCTGCCTGTGTGGAAGGAATATACATGAAGTTATCATGCTACTTGGTTTATTGAGCCCCTTATCCCAGTGTCTGAAACTGTGATTTGTTATGCTGTGATGTGATCTGAAATAGAACCACAACTCACTGTAGCGGGTTCTTTCAATCCCCAGGGAATGTTTCTCTGGCTTAAATGCATGAAACTGAAATGTGTAATACAGAGCTGCAGCTTATAGATCAACACTGACTCCATTTGTGGGAATGAATGAATACCTCATGTTTGATGTGCTACAGGAGAGTTCACAGATGACTTCTTATGTTACAGTACAATATTTTTCATGCTTTTTCAGCTTCGCGTGTTTTGCTTTTTCTTCTGTGCGTAGAATAGGGTGGTATTATCGTGGTTTTTTGATATAGAAATAGAATATGAAAAAGATTTCTCCTTGCTGACTCTTTTTAATGGTTTCGGAGACTTCTTTTCAGTCAAGTCTGAAAAAGATAGATGATTGTTTTTGTACTTGTGAAATGTGCAGATGGGTATAGGACTTCCTGGTTTAACTCAGATTCTTCCTGAATGATTTGGTGTTTTAATTTTATCACTTATCTATCCCTTTTTATAGTTCCTCTGACAGCTTTAACCCCTGGATGCAGGTCTGTTAAGATAACTTCTCACAGTCTAGTCTAATGATTACATGATAGGTGGGAGGGTTCACCTCCGTACTGTTCTTTGCAGGTGGTCATAGATATATAGAACTTTATTCCTGATTTAGTCTTCCCTTATAATCCAAATTTTTACCTGAAAACACTGAAGTTCTTACAGGTAGATAAAATTGACTCAAAAAAAGCCCCACCTTAAATTTGCTTAATACAAGGAGCAGACTCACCCTTATACTAGCTGCCCTGCTAAAATTCTGTCTCTGTTGCACCTTGTCTCTCGATTTCGTTTATTTATTTATCCATCCCAGCTTGGCTTCACAGACGATGAGGTGTGCAAGACTGAAGGAGACCTCCTGAGTCACAGAGTACAGCATGTCTGTAATGGCAGGAAATTATATTGCAGGATTCCCTTCATAAACTTATCAATTTCTGTCTCAAAATTAAATGGGTTTTGCTCCTGTTGTTTCCTATTGGGAAGCCATTCAAGAATTTCACTCCTGTGATGTTTATAAATCTGCTTCTAATTTCCAAACTGAATTTGTTCATAGCCAGTTCATGCCCATTTGGTTTTGTGCCAACACTGGTTTCTAACTTTAATGGTTCTTCCCCTTTCTTACAGTCCTCTTGTGACCTGGGAGGATTCTTGATTTTCTCTCCTCTTTTTCCCTAAGAAGGGAAGATGATTAAAATTGCTCTTCTCTTTTCAGTGTTCTTCATTATCAGTGTCAATGTGCCTTGGTTTGATAAATTCTGTAGTCTTGAAAGCTTTTTAGTCTTTTCAGTCAATTTTCAGACAGACAGAAGCAGGAAAAGTTGGCTGATTGCATTCTCCTAGACAGGCAGAGAATATATGTAACCTTCTGGTAACTCTGGGGCCAGGAAGGTGAGATGGGGAGAAGGAGGAAGTGGCCTGCATGTTTTAGCATCTGTAAAAAGCTTTCACTTGGACCTTTGTGAAGAATGACTTGGGTCTGAGGATCTGGCCCCTGGAATAGGCAAAGGTGTCAATCCATTTCTTTCCCGTCCAGCTCTCCCATCCCTTTGTGAAAACCTGCTTGTTATGAGCCAGCTGATAAAACTTTTGGAGGGAATGCAGCTCACAAATGAGTTTTTGAGGGCAACTTTCCAGCTGTTTCCTCAGAAGGAATGAGGCAAGTGGCTCCCAGAGCCCCAGACGAATGCCTGGGATCTTTCTTCTTTGGAGTGTGTGGAGAGTCCCTGAGAAGAGCTGAGAGTCCGGGGGCTGATGGAGAGATGAAGCCAAAGGCCTGTAGTGGGAACCTCCTGCTGTCAGGATCCCACGCTAAGCTGCAGTTGAGGGCGGGCATGGAAGGGAGAGAGAGCTGAGTAAAGTTTGCTGAGAGCTTGATATGTTCCCATGCAGCTTCCCTCTCTGGGCAGTGCTCAGTGGCACAGGATTCCTCAAACGCCCTTAAACTCAGAAGAAAAAAATGTTTAGTCCCTTCAGTGTGCTACTGTACTTCGTACTATACTTAGCAGGATTCTACTGATCTGAAAATTATATGACTAATGTTGGATGTCTCTTATAAGACAGTTTTTTATTTAACAGAAGACTTTTGACCGGGAAGTAACAGTCTCGGTCAAGCTGTCAGAGGTTTAGGTTGGACTTTTGGGGCAGGAAGACGAAAGTTGGAGAGGAGGGAGAACCAAAACAAAAGGTCTGGCTCCTGGATTACAGCAGATGGTAGGTAATATGTAGGTAGAGCAGATGGTGTGAGAATAGTGGGACTTCTGTTTAGATCCATCGCCTTAAGGTGAATATGGAGCTTTTCTGAAGTTGGTGCCTGTATTTTTCTGTGTATATTGAGTTACTTTGATTAACAAAGAAATTAAAATGCCTTTTTTTTTCTTTTTCTTTTCTTTCCCCTGTGATGCAAAGGCAGGGAAAAATATTTCTCACCCAGTTCTACATAGAGCAGCAACATTCCAGGGGAAGAGTGTTGCAATATTTTTTTCAAATTCAACTGTAGCTAGGATAGCTCTACCCAAGCAGTTTTTCCTCTATACCCTGATTTATTGTCCCCGCTACTCCTGTGGTTAAGACATATGCACACACAGATATGGCAGCTTGCTGCTTTGTGCACTGCTTGTATACTCTCTCTGCCGGTAGTTCACCAAGTAAGATAGCTCTGGAATCCTCCTGGAATGAAGGTGCCTGGGACTGGTGCAAAAGAATATTTGCTACCCAAGCAGTTTTTCCTCTATACCCTGATTTATTGTCCCCGCTACTCCTGTGGTTAAGACATATGCACACACAGATATGGCAGCTTGCTGCTTTGTGCACTGCTTGTATACTCTCTCTGCCGGTAGTTCACCAAGTAAGATAGCTCTGGAATCCTCCTGGAATGAAGGTGCCTGGGACTGGTGCAAAAGAATATTTGGGACTTGTTCACTGATCACTAATTCAAAGTAATTGCCGTTTCTGTCCTCCAACAGATCTATTTCAAGAGTCTTAATCATTCATTGCATGAGGTGCTGATGCTCTGATGACCATAACTAAATAAATTTTAAATTGTCTTTGTTTGACTGCATGGAAAGAAGCAGAACTGGTCTCTTTCTTTTCTCTTCCATTGTAATGATCTCCAGCAGGAAGTTTAAGCTCACAGGTGATGTATGTCTGTAGTCACTGCCAGCACAGACTGAACAGAGCTAGCTGGAAGTGCACTGTGCCTAGTAGATTTTTCAGAACCCAGCATGCTCTTCTGTTTTTTGACAAGCCCTTGTAGTCATTGGTTCTTTGTTTGTTTATGAAATATTAATGGTAATGATTAACCCTACTTATGTAAGAAAATAGGCTGGTTGAAAACCTTTCTGTTTTTGGACTCTGAGTATATCCTGCTCTGATAACATTTTGTGATGGTCTCCCAAGATGGTGGAGAAGTGACACTAATTGTACTATACGTATACTTCTCTCCTCTCATTGAAAATGTGTGACTGAATCAGGAGATGATGCCTGACCGGACTCTGCGTTACCCAGGCACCGCTTCACCCATGGAAGTAATGCCAGTTTCATTCAGCTTCCATGGTTCAGTCCAGAAGCACAGCGAGGACTCCGTGTGCAGGCAGTAGGCGCTGAAGGAATTCTCAGAGCACTAAAGAAGAGGAGGGTTGGTCCTTTGTCAATACTCACAAGGATTTAGGTGGCTGAAGTTCAGCCGCCCACCCAAATGTGGCATCCTGGGGACTCTAATCAAACATCAGTAAACAGCCCCTCACTGTTCTCTCTTTTTGGCTCCTCACTTATTGCACAGAAACTGAAGAAGAGGGTCATAACAAGCAAAGTTTGCTCTCTGAGTCCTGGTGGTGATTCTTGTTAGAGTTCTGTCATCAGGATTACTTTCTCCCTCCTGAATCTTGGGGAGAGGGTTCATAGAGGACAGGCAAAGCCAGAAATATATTGCCTTCTAAAAGCACATTTAATGTCCATAGAAGGAAACAAATGGCTGGATTCAGCTTGCAGGAACGACAAAATTCTTTGCTATTACCTTCCCCCCTTGTGCCCTCGCCCCACGCCAACAAATGTGTTATTGAATACATTTAACAGGTTCAAACTTTGAGGACCTGACACTAAGCATTCCTCCTGTGTTTTCTTTAATTTATTCGTAAATATATGCATTTGTGACACATTGAGCCTACTGTGCATGGTACTGTAAGGCTCGCTTGCAAATGCATCTCTGTTGTTTGTCTGCAGCTCACATTTGCCGTTCATCTAGAAGGCCAAGGAAAATGGCCAGAATTATGCTTTTCCAATGGGACAACACATACCTGAAAGCTCCCAGGTATATGGCAGCACTAATGCTGGGGAAAGAGGAGTCTTTTTTGAAAAGTAATGCAGGAGGTGATTTAAGCAATGACATGAGAAGGAGGGGTAGTCTGGTCTGAGCAGAAAACACATAATTTTAAATTAAAGATCCCCATAAAACAAAAGGTTTTTTGTTGTGGGATTTTGATTGTTGCTTTTGGGAAGGGGTTGTGAGCGTCTAGCCCTTGTTACATAGCCTGAACTTGAACCTGGTGGTTTGTTTTAAAGACCAGCACCTTCATTCACCAAATCAAGACATAGTCAAAAGAGAGTATTATGGAAGTTTCATTGTTAAAAAGTTACAATGGTTTTTGCAGCACTGGTTTTAGACTAGGTTGGTTTTGGGTTTTGGTTGTGGGGTTTTTTTTTTGGTGTTTTTTTTTGTCTCTCTTATTAGCAACCTGAGATTTAGTTTCCAGGTGATTTTTGCCCTTCTGTCCAATGGGATATCTTTCCATTCTGACTAAGCACCTTTTGCTGAAATGGTTTTGTCCATGCCCTTCTTGTTATCTTTCCCCATTGTGTGTTTGAGATATAATTCATGGGAGCTTTGTGCACAGCTGACTGCTTGGTCACTTTTGACGTGTTTCCTGGTAACACCACCAAAGGCATTTAATGTTTGTAATGTGAAAGACAGGGCTGCCCTTGACTTATTGGCAGCAATCAATGCCAAGTCTGGATTTAGAGTGGCCACAGCTGTGTGGAGGTAGGAAGAACCTCTTGGTGGATCTTATGTAGGACTTTATTTAATGTGTGCTATATAAAGGTTATTCCTCTGAAACACAATTGAATTTCATGGATCGGAAATGGACTGGATCTATTCATGGTGGCTAAGAAAAGAGTTGGCAGTCAAACAAAGCTGGCCAAAATCTGGTTCTACTGATAGGCTTTAGAGCTTTGCAACTGACTCTGCTCTGACTATTTGTTTTGCAAGTTTGAACTGTAGCTCTTTCAAGATGATTATCTTCTTGGTCAACTACGTGAGTCTGACATTCAGACCTTGCTTTTGCTTGAAAATGTTTCTAGAGGGAACCTCGAGCTTGCTGCATGTGCATAATACATAAGAGACAGATCTGGAACATACATAGACAGCACTGTTAGGTGCTGAAACTGGCTTTACCCTGGGCATGATTTTGATTTTTCTTGTGATGTAGAAATGTTGGTAATTCTGGAAATGAACATGTTGCAATTTCAACATTGTGCAGATGGGTACAATTTCCTTAATTAAGTTCTCTCATAATCAGCATGTAGTTCTGCCTCTGATCTGTTTTTACTCATTACCAAGTCTTAATTTGTAGAGAGTTTCCTTTTTAAGTGGTTTTAAATGGAGTTCAGCTTTCCTGAGGCAGGCTGCCGGTGCCACTTTCTGGGCAATGTTTTCTGGGTCTTCTCTTTATCAACATGAACTATACCCTGCTCAACCTGTCTGAACATAGACCAGTTCTGGGTGTGTTCTGTAACCAGAGAAGTGAAAATTGATGGTACTTTACCCTTTCTTACAAGTAAGTAAATATCTCTTAGTGGCATCTCTGGGCTCAACCTGAAAAAAAAAGATGTCTTATCCCAGTTCCTTTGAACAGCTCAAAAGCAGGTCCTCTTCCTTCTCTCTTGTTTTAACTTCAAACATAATTATAATTTAATTATGAACACATTCTTTTATGCACATGGAGATAATGATGAGTAACAGATGGTACTCCAGTCTTACCTTTCCAATGCAACTTGCAGAAGAAACTGCATTGCTGCACACTCTAGTCATTCTTCAAGAGAATATCAGAGGGACTTGGGAATCCTGACTTGCTGTCTGTATTCTTGGCTTTGGGATGAGGTAGGAGGGAATATAGTTTACCAATTAGAGCAGAGGGCAGGCAGCTTGGATTTCTGGTTCATTAAGGATATCCTCTGTGCTTGTCTGTGGGGTATGGACGAGCAGTGTGTGATTCTGAAGGCTGACTCGCTGCCTGACTTTGAATAACCTAACTGTTCTGGGTGGGATCCAGACCCCATCAGAGTTGGTGCCAGCACCCTTACTCTGGCTTCTCTGAAAGTCTAGTCTTTCTCAGTCAGTGAGATTGATTTCTATGTAATCATATTTTTGGGGCTATTTTTTTCAGCCAGTCATCTTGGCCCTATGTGTCACAGAAGCATGTGGCATTTTCCAAAATTTGACGGTCTGTTAATATTTGTTTCTCTGTCTCCTTTTCCTGCAAGAGTGGCTAGGCTTGAACTGGTGGACTCAGTCCATTGAATTAGGCAGAGTCTCTGGGATGAAAGAAATGGTAGAATGGTGAATAGCAGTAGAAATGGTGAATGAGTTTTCATCTTGGCCCTATGTGTCACAGAAGCATGTGGCATTTTCCAAAATTTGACGGTCTGTTAATATTTGTTTCTCTGTCTCCTTTTCCTGCAAGAGTGGCTAGGCTTGAACTGGTGGACTCAGTCCATTGAATTAGGCAGAGTCTCTGGGATGAAAGAAATGGTAGAATGGTGAATAGCAGTAGAAATGGTGAATGAGTTTGAAAGCTCCAATAATACAGCAGTAGAAATGGTGAATGAGTTTGAAAGCTCCATTCCTAATTAAAAGGCATGAAATCCATCTCTCACGTTCTTTTATGTGACGGTAAGATTGTGTGTTTAGGTTAGGAGATTCAAATTGTTCCATAGAAAACTTTCAGTCCTCCTCACTTTTATCTCATATGGATACACACGTGCTCATATACACACACAGAGATACACAAGCTCTCTCTCCTTACAGTTCATGTGCAATTATCTAACCTCTTCAAATCATGCTGTATGGGATTATGTTTCTCCTACTTTTCCGTGCCCACCTTAGCTAGAACTCAAGTGCTTGAATTGTTCAAAATGGAACTTTCAGGGTACTTATAACAAAACCAAGGAGTATATTTTCTTTTACAAAAAAAGTCCAGAAAATCTTCCATAAGCCCCAGTGTCTTAGTGTTACTTTTTCCTCCTTCACTTTTTTATTTTTCATCTGTTGGGTTGATGGTGGTGCACAGAGTGTGTGGAAATGACCTGGGCAGTGACCTTTCACTTCTCCCTTGGCTTCATATATTTCTATTACTATTGATTTAAGTCTCATTTAAAGTGTCCTCACCTCCTTTGTTGCTTCCAAAAATCTGGAACTAGATTTTTTTCCCTTGTCATGTCACAAACATCATCTTGCATTTATGACATACGACATGTGTCTTGAGCTACCCTCTGCTGTAGTTTCACAGGCACCAGATTCCCTGCCAAGTAGTGGGAGAAGAGTCTTTGAGAGCTCTACCTCTGAGTAGTGCCACAGCCTTCTCAGGTAACTGGGCTTGTCTGAATTTTACATCCTTAAAAATCATATTCATCTCCTGCATTTCTTTCCCTGGACTCTTATCTCTTGAATTCCATATTTATCTGGTCTTAACTGACTCTGCCTATCATTACCTTATGGTTCGTCTTTGGTGTCATTCTTTGCTTTCAGCTGTCTCTTCTTTTCCAGGGGTTGTCTTTCACCTGAACTTGACTAGCTACTGAATTTTGGTTTTCCACACTTAACCCCATGGTTGGGCCCTCTTGAAATATTTAACCTCCCAGAATTTTTGGCTCTGGTTAGTCTTCCATTATCGCCTTTCTTCCTTTTCTTACCCATTTGACATTTTTCCCAGCTTAGGCCTATCTGTTTGTTCATTCAGGCCTCCTATCTCAACCTTCCACATAGCATAATATTATGGATTTCAGAAGTTCATTCTTCAACAGGAAGAAAATACCCCTTCACATGTCACCTTTTGAGACAGTCTAAGGCAGTCAGTGATACAATAGCTGAGAAACATCACTGCTTTGATGTCCCACAGAGAATGAGTTTGAATAACAAAGAGCTTCTGAGAGCATCACTTGAGTGGATGAATTTACAAAGCTTGATGAGTTAAACAGGCACTTGCTCTAGTGAAAACACCTCTATAACATAATGGCCAAGAGTAAAATTACTGTTTAACCTTTCATCCTGAAGTACTTTACTAACAGCCAATTAATCTGGTGACTCCTCACTTCTCTGTGAAATGATATTACTGCCACTGTCCAGAGTCAACACTAGTTGAGTCTGTGCCATGACAGGTACCGTACTTATTACCTTACGCTCTTCTTTTTCTTCCACCTCTAAACATTAGTGTGCATATTAGCTGATGGTGAAATGAAGTTATGGAAAGCAACAGCAACTTAGCAGTGTAGTATTTTTGCACCACTGTTTAGGGCCAGAAATACATGATGCACACAGACAGACCTGAGCTAACTTTAGTCTGGGGACCTTAGAAAGCAGTGGCTGTAAAGCTGCAGTGTCTTCAGCTTGAGAACATGTTAGCTGCCTGTGTAAGTAACCTGACTTCTAAAAGCTTCTACAAAAGGGTCCACTGTGATCTCTCCGTGCTGTTTTACCCAAGAAACCTAAATTAAAGTTAGAAGGCCATGGCTTCATGTGCCACAATCAGACCTTTCATTAAAGCTGGAAATAACCATAATTCCTCATATAGCAAGTGAGTTTAAAAATATCTCACTGTCCTTTTTTGGGGGTTGTATTTCATATGTCTCCATATTTCTGTGCTTTTACTCTGCATGAAGAGTCTCTTGTTCTTCCTGCATCTCAGCTCCTCTGTTTACCCATCTCTGTGCACCTCTTTGTACCTTGAAGCTTCAGAGACATGAAGGGCTATGGTTAACTGAGGCATAACTCATTTGCAGTAGTCTAGATAATGTTCACCAACACTGACCTCTTCATCCAATGACTCCAGCTGTCTCAGCTCCTCTGCTGACATGCAGGAAATGCATGGAGGAGAGTGAGAAGTAAGTCACTAGAGACTGGCAGAACAGAACTTCTGTGTAAACTTCACTGGTCTAGACTTAAAAACTGGCAATTGGAAAGCAAAACATGAAATAACCTGTCTGCTTGTTTGGCTCCAGCTGTACAGTTAAAAATCGTAGTACCACGGATACTGTTGCCCTACAAATAGAAAATCCAAAACCAATAGTGATAAAGCTGAAAGAGCACAGACATAAATGTCCTTTACTTATTGTGAAGTAAATTGGCATTACTGCTGGACAGATGTCACATTGAAATCCTAACAATGGTAAAAAATCAACTGCATATTTTATTGGCCGTCTTGATCCATGTAAGTGGTTCTTCAGGAAGCAGAATCTAGGATGCACTCAGCTGGATGTTAAACAGCCTTGCAAAATCATCTGAACCTACCTTTTATGGGAAAGCTAGCCTAGATGAGATTATCTAGCACCCTGTCCAATT
This sequence comes from Eurypyga helias, assembly GCF_000690775.1. Classification (NCBI taxonomy): domain Eukaryota; kingdom Metazoa; phylum Chordata; class Aves; order Eurypygiformes; family Eurypygidae; genus Eurypyga; species Eurypyga helias. The sequence continues at coordinate 18,122 of NW_010272609.1, forward strand.
GCATCTTGAAGACCTCCAGCGATGGGGACTCTACCACATCCCTGTGGAGGTTGTTCCAGTGGATGATTGTTCTCACTGTAAAAAAATTCCTTATATCAGGGGGAACAGGTCTTTTGATTGTATTTAATGTCTGATGCTGGTAAACTTTAAGGATTACCAATGGGTCTCTAGACATGTTCTTTTCTTCTGATTATCTTTATTCCTGCACAGATTATTTTCTTTTTAGATTTTTTTCTTGTCATCTCCTAATACTAAGAAATTCTTCAAAAGACAAAAAAGATTCCTTAAACCTTTATCAAGCTCCTGAATGGTCAAAAGCTGCATTTTTCTCCTTCTCCTCTCTATATTCCTGCTATTTCCCTCTCTCCCCCGCCATAAAAAAGTTCATGAACAGCATAAAACTGAACTGAGTGAAAGTGGAACAGCTTCAGAAGTGCACATTTCTCTTCCCTAAACAGCAAAAGGTACTTTTGGAACTGGCTGGTTTGCAAAAATTCACCTGATTATGAAAGCCTTTATACAGGGCTTAACAAAACATCCAAGTATTTCATGTTGTTTGTCCATGATTCTTGCTGTACTCACCAGTAACAGTGAAAATTTTGACCATCACCTTTACACTGTGCCATTAAACGTAAAGGTCTTAAGGCTGCAACTTCACACGTTTCACAGTAAGAACACCCTAATTGCATTTTATTTTATATAGCTTTCCTATCTTGTCCATTGAAGCTGTTCCAAACCTGCCAACCTCTGTAGAAGTGGTATGGAAGTGATGACATTGCAGGGAGACAGGCATTAAAAATAGCATGACCCAGGGATCATTCCCCTTCTCCTGTGGCATCTGAGCTTGAAAAGTTGTCTGGACTTCTTGCAGTCCAAAGGCTTCAGAGTAAAAGGGATTTGTGCTCTTTAACTGAGCTTTGCTAAAAGGATAAAGCAAATGAAACTGCTGCTTGTGTGATTGAGACCAATGCACCAAGTAGGAAAGTGTGATAAAACTGTTCTTGTATTTGGAGTTGGTCTCAATCCCTTGATAATGTGTTCTTTTCCTCTCTATAAATGTGGGCAAATGTATTTAGGAAAGAATATCTGTCATCAGTTTGCACTTTTATCTGAACATTTTGGTGGCCCTTTAATCCCAATAATGAAGCAGGAGTTTCCAATAGCAGACCTGCAGTATTGGCATAAGTACTACTTGGTTTCTCAGTGTTTGAAGCAATGCAGTGTATTTCTTTTTGTTCTCAGTCTAAGCCCAAAAAAATTCACCAAAAAAACAACACCCCAGAACTGTGTGGCTGGAAACACTGATGAATAACTCTCATCCTTTAGCTGGTTTGACAATGAGGAGTCATAGCTTCAAAGGACCCTTTCTTCCCAGCTTCCTCAGGGCGTGCCAGGCTAGTGTTATGGTTGCCAGCCCAGGGCTTAAGGCGTATCAATATTTGTCAGTGGTGGGGTTCCATAATGATTGATTTCTGCTGGGAGTTTCTTGCCAGTTCAGAGTTGATAGAGATGACAAAGTTATTGTCCTGTCCCATTGCAGAACATGTGTTAGCTGGAATAATTTCCTGTCACTACAAAGCAAAACCAGCTTTTAATTCTCTGTCTGGAATTCCAGTGGCACCTGCTGACCATTGCTTTAATGCCTGAGGCTCCTGTCATTCTGTTGGTGGGCTAGAAGTTGGAGGGACAGGATATGGATCCTGTGGCACAGCTTTGGAAAACTGGGGAAGATAGGTTCTTTGGTTTTAGGCTCATTGAAAATCTTAGGGTGGTAGCAGCATTGAGCAGGCAGAGTAGGTGTTCACTTTTCCAATCCTTTGTCACATTAGATGGTCTAGAATGATCTAGAAAAGAATTAATGCTTATGAAGGAAGACACACCATGGAAAAGCACTGTTTGGGTTCCAGTTGAAAAAGCCAATGGCTTAAAAGCATAGAGAAGCCATCCAAGACCCACAGCGTCGCTTCAAAGCCTCAGTTCATGCTGTCATATACAGTGAAATGTATATAATCCTTCCCTGTTTTTATCAGAAATGACTGGATTGCATTATGAATGTCAGAGATCCAGGTTATTAATACAGTGCAGGCAAACTGGATAAGCGCCTGCAGAAGCCTCTGTCGTCTTCCACAATCATCAAATGACTTCACTGTGGTTTTGACTCTGCTGGTGTTCACAGGAACACAGATTCCCAAGGCTTCTCTTGGAGGGTAGTTGTCCCACGATTAAAGAATCTACATATCTTTCAGGGTCTCAGTCTTTATGGTTTAAGCCAAGTTTGGTAAATTTGCCATTTTCCTTTCTTTAAAAAAAAAAAAAAAAAAAAAGCTAGAGCTGTTCCTGGAATATACTATGACTTCATGTCGGCACGAGGTGCCAACATGCACATAGAATGGAAGAGCAGCAAGAAAAATGGCTTTTGCAGCTTGGGTGGTATTTTCTACATGAGAAACATCACTCTTTGCTGGCTGCCAAGTTATTGCACTCAGTCTCTAAATCTGTGTTTTGTATACAGAGAGGAGGTAAGAACTGCGTGTGTGTGAACTTGTGTTTCTGCCTTCGTCCTGCCTGATCGACACATGCACGCCTGAGTATGCGAACAGGCGTGCAATCACACGCTTTCGTCCTGGAATACATGAACACATGCTCATGCTCCTCATCACGGATCTGCAAGCTTCCTAGCATGATGCTGTGCATGCACGTCATTGTACAAACCCACAACCACATCCTACTGTCTCTTCTTCTGAACAGTGGGAACAGACACTTTTTATTTTGAGCAGAATTCATGTATCTGGGACCTTAAATATTCTTTGATGTTTTTGCTGCTTTAAAAAACCCTTACTCAGCTGCTGTGTTGTCAAATGTGGCTCTGTGAGAATCTCCTGACTCTGAAATACGAGTTTTTGGATTTTTTTTTTTCTGGTCAGCAGTGGGATTTTGTGACCTCCAGTTGATATCTGTACAGTACATCTTGTATGTGTGCACTAGTGAGACAGCACAGTGTCTCCAGGAAATGCATTCTTTTGTAGTGGGCCATATGGGTAGCTTTGCATTTTTATGATGAAGATGGGAAGATAAGGTTTGTTGCTTGCTCTTTTTCCTTTCTTAAAATTCTTTTATTGAGTTTTTCCCTGCACGTAGTTGAGGCATCCTAAAAGCATGCCTGAGATAAAGCAGGGCTTAGCCCCTTAACCCGTATTTGCAACAGACTACTGGATTTTTTTTGAGGTGGCTTCCCTGTTTAGAAGGACTAGTTTTTCAGTCTTGGCTATTGTTAAAAAGCTAATAACAAGCATACCAGTCTAACCTCAACAGGTAGGGAGCTGGAGACTGAAGTAGTTTTCAACCCTATCAAGACAGGGATAAAGCAAATAAAAAAACCCAACCAAACAAACAAAAAAAACAATCCCCAAAGAACCACCACCCAACCGAGTAGTCTTCTATCCAAGAGCATGCAGGCACTTGCCCTGTGTTTCTGGCATGCTGAGATCTTAGGATATCAACATGAAAATTACAGGCTTCCATTGCTTGAGATAAAGGAGTAACTTGGCTGGTTACTTCTTCCTACTCAAAAGAATCCAGGTGTTGGAGAGAGAGAAATGTTCACATGCTAAGCCACTATGTTTCAACAGGAAATAGGGAGTTTATGTGGAAACTTGGATGGTCTTCCTCAAGCTCAGGAGAAGTAATTAGTGTTGTAATAGTGCAGAAGGATGTTTCTGGCCTGTATCTGATGGATATTACCAACTGTTGCTTAAAGACAGGCAAAAGGACTACTCCATAGTAGACGATATAGAGAGGATCATGTTATACCAACTGTGAGAAGAAAAAAAATCTGAGATCTTTACTGCTACTTCTAAAGTCTTCTTGCCTGACAACCAGCTGCCACCTTAAGCATACAACTGTATAATTCAGGGACCATTTTGTTCTTTGATCATTATTTCAGTCCCACTTCATCCTCCTCTCTTCAAATACATTCTCCACGGAGGAAGTGTTGCTGCCAAACTAAGAGTTGGGCTCTCAGTCTCTCACTTAGGGTTGACTGAATAAGAACTAAATGAAAACCTTCTTTATTTCTATATGCTTACTCTCTTATCATGTCCCAACTGGTATTTTGCTGTCTTTCTCCTACCAGGACCAGTGCTTAAATCTATGGCTAGCTACCTGGAAGAACAAACTTTGTGTGGCTGCGCTCTTTTCCTCGCTCTTTTCAAATCATACATGAAGTGAACACAGAAATCCACAACTCCTAGTTCTCTAGGACATCCCTGTTTTCCTCATTGAGAGATTTTATTACAGTTGATAATCCAGGACATTTCTGGAGACATATTCACATGTTACTTGTACAGCCAAGCACAATGTTCTTCTCTGTGTTTTCTTTAACCCCTCCCTGGTTCCATTGTACCTTCTTCTCTGACTGCGGTGGGGCCCAGTGTTTTGGGACGTTGCATTGGCAGCAATTTCAACCAGAAATCAGTATGAAATTGGTACAGAAACAGCAAGGTTAGAAAGTCCTGTTACAGTAGCAAAATGTAGCAGTTTAACAACTGCAGTGCCAAGAGGGACCAAATAATCATTTCATCTGGAATCTCGTCTCTAATGGAAGCCAATGCATACTCCCCTGCATTCCTTGCACAAGCAACTTACCAGCTACAAGAGTAAGTGTCCCTGCTCTCAACTTCTGATCAATTTACATCTTGACAAACAAGGACTTTGACAAGGAAAATAGAAAACCATTATGCTGAGGAAAGGATGAGCTAAACTTCAGTATTTCATCCTCTTCATCCTATACAGATCATACAGTTGAAGATTCCCATATGTCATACTTATTGGTGGAGATAGTGCTTCTGGTCCTGTGTCCTGAAGCCATTCTGCGTAATTCCAGTCTAAGGAAAACATCTCCCTCTTCTACTTTTTTTTTTTTAAATTTTCGTCCCCAAGTTAAGAAAGGTGGTGGAGAGGACATATTTTTCTTGATTCCTGTCACAGCTTAGTTTACATCCTCAGGGTTACAAATACAGTTTCTCATAGGTTTTTATCCTAGTTAGTGTCTTTAAGTATTACTAGTGTCTCTAGATATTACTAGAGTGTTACTCCTTTCTAGATATTCTTCTTTTCCATTGTGTACCCATAGTGCATACAGGATTTCTTTGTACCTGGAAATACTTGTGTGTGGCGGAGATCACAAGCAGTTTGTACCAAACACAATGGAGGAGTCTACTTGCTGTTTCTGAGAAGAAACTACATCATTACTGAGTGGAACTTAATGGGATTCAGAAGACTAGGACCAGAGCGCTTAGATTTGTTCAAAAGAGAAGTAGAGGAAGAGACTGCATCTTTCTCAGAACATTGACTAGGGACGATGATCAGCCTGGAAAATGAGAAGAATTGCCTGAACAGGTCAAAACACTGGGTTCAACTGGTGTTGATCGGAACAAAATAATGGCAACATAAGAATTAGGGGGAATTGTAGTTGGGTCTTAGTGACTACAGGCAATTTTGAATCAAGTTCTTGACTCGTTTACATCTTGCATCCCATTGGAGGCCAAGGGCACCTTTGAAATACTAAGAAAATCCTGCTG
>NW_010272609.1:23720-24158 GCF_000690775.1 Eurypyga helias
TGAGCAAAGAATTTGGCCAGAGGCATCAAACTTGTAGCTCTATCTTAGCTTTGTGGTAGTGTACATGTTTTCTGATTGCCTCAATCACATATTATTACTAGATGAAGTAAAATTATATTTGAGCAGGATTCTTAACTGTTTTCCCTGAAACATTTGAGAGTCACAGTTATCTAGATCCGATCAAGTGCAATATGGTAATCTACCAGTGAACAGGACCTACCAGTAGATGTTTGATAGTCTGTAGAAAGAAGTCTCTGGTGAAACCTGTGTCCTGCAGGCTGTAGAAAGAAATCTCTGGTGAAACCTGTGTCCTGCAGATTCAAGGTTATGTTACATTTGCACAAGGGTAGGAGGCATCTTAGAAGCACTCCAGTACAAAGAAATGTGTTGTCTGGTGGAGTGTATTTTTGTTTATTTGCGTTTTTCTCTTTTCTTCTC
>NW_010272609.1:24172-33657 GCF_000690775.1 Eurypyga helias
CCTTTTTTCCTTTTTCCATTTGTAGATGGGAGTCAGGGAATAAATACCTAATTATACTACGCAGTGACAGCTCAGTTTCCACCTCTATGAGAGAGAGCGAATGAGAAGTTATTAGGTGAGATTCTGCAGTTTGTGCTTTGCAAGAAGTCAGGTTTGATGATCATAATGGTCCATTCTGACCTTTGTCTTACAGGAATGTCTTTCCATGGGGAGTGTGGGCTGTACATTTATCCATAAAGCATGAAGTTCAGAGCTGAGTTAGTGTGTGAAACAAATCATCTCCTGAACGTTAATGAGAACAACACTTGCAGGGGACTTTTAGACTAGATTTGAGGAGGGAGACTGGGCTTTTGCAAGGGAATCTAATCCAGAAGGAGGAAGTAAAGCAATTTTTCCATGCCTGGCTTTTCTCTGCCATCTTTATTACAGTGTTTAGATTCTTGGAATGGAGGGCCTGGTGGCATACACCCTTGTGTGTGTAGATATTGTAACCAATAAGTAGCAGTGCTAGCCTGGTATGGTGAACCTGGTGCCTAGTAATTTGTGTGAACTTAATTTGTTCTTCCCGTTGTCCACTTGTTCACTGTGAACCATTCTGGGTATTGTAATATTTGCAGTGTTTTGAAAAGGCATTGCTGACTAGGTAATCATAATCAATGGGCTCAACGGCAAACTCATCCTTCTGAGGTGAACAATGGCTGTAACTTAGAATGCAAAGCAAGCATAGGTGAATAAGGTTAGAAAAGTTCTGATGCTTTCTTTGTGCTTGATGCCTGGCCATAGCAGATATTGACAGTGCAGATTTGACTATTATTCTTTGTAGCTAAGCTCCAACAAGGAGCAAAAGGAGAAGCTGCCACTGCTCCAAGGAACTTTCAGTATAAACAAGCTGAGGATCTGATTCAGTAGTATTTGTGGGAACAGTGCTAGTCTAAGAGCAGAAGCAGGACTGGGGCTGTTTTTGATGCAAGAGGTGTTAACACTATTTTACCCCTTGGAGGGGGAAAGGACATGAGCCTTGTTCAAGCAGGATTTTAGGCTGGAGAAGGCATTATGGTGAGTTCCCAAAAAACTTTCTAAGATAACAGTCATGGTGCATAACTGTTCCAACACACTGCTTTGGTGGAACACAGGGTTTAGCCCCAAGTTAAACTCTTGCTGGCTTCCAGTTTCCTGGGGAAAATGTTTTTCATTTAATACTGAATTGCAATTTACCCCTAAGTTCAGTAGGGAGGTAGAAGTGAATATTGTGCCAGTCTCATTTCCCAGGGCTGAAGGCAGACGTGCTAGAAATGAATCCCTGCCCTATCTCCTCAAACATACAGCCTTCTGACTGTAGAAACCAGGGATAAATGAAGCCTGAACAGCCTCGCTTTGGAATGTGCAACAGGGCGATGGCATGCAAACATAAGCATATCTTCATCGAGGGATAGACTCAAGATACAATGTTGCCTCTGCTCTCTTCACATGCCCTTTTAAAAGAAGGCTAATGTCCTTTCATCAGGCAAAGATGGTGGTCAGGAATGACAGGATACAGGAAAGCAGTAAGGCTCTCTGCTTGACTTTAAAGCTGTACTTGTTCCGCTGGTGACATTATGTACTTGTCTCTGCTTGCCTGGTAGTTTTAGGATGTGTGTAGCAATGAGCTTTTCAATTGTCTCGCTACTGTTAGTGGTGATCAATCCAGAATTTCAGTGGTTAGTATGAAAGCATATGATACTGAAAGGCAATGGATTGCTGTAATACTTCAACCTGCACTCCTGTTGAAGAATCCACCATACTGTGTGTGGGATGCCTTGTGTAGGGTGACTACAAAGTAATTTAATAAGGAATATTTTAATTTGAAAGCTTAGAGAAATACAGGTAAGGAAGTTGGATGTTTCTGCAAACACTTGCTGAACAACAGTGGATCCAACTGCAGTTTTGTTAACACCATCTGCCATTGCATTTTCAGAAATGAAAGGGTCCTGGGCTACTATAGTCATTTCAGCACATATAATCTAAGGGAAAATGTTCTGATTTACTCAGTCATTGCGTGGACCTCTGGTGCACCTATCTTTGCCTGTGTCTCTGTTTGTGTCCCATCATACAGTGCTGGTTTCGGACAGCTTATTCTGTTTGCTTTTCTCCTCTGTGACATCTCAGTTCATAAAACAAACTGAAGAATGTTAACAAGGGATGCTTCTGTGACAGCTGTGTGATATGCTGCTATCTTGCATGTGAGGAATATGCATGGAGTCCTCCAAAGTTTGTGTAGATGCAATCCATGTGTCTTGGGAAGACACAGGGGTATTATGTTATAAGCCTCACTTTCCAGGACAAGTAGAATCTAAGCCCAGGCTTAACTTCTGCCTTGCTGGTTTTATGTTCCTCTCATGGCTTTCATCCTCATAAGAGCTAAAGGAGATCTTAACTGGAAGTTTTGATCTGTTATTATGAAGTAATTCCACAGTAGAGCTAAAGGAACTGTAGTTTGAGAAGAAAGAGAGGAAAATAGTATCCAGCAAGTATGGCAGAACACATTTTGGTTATAACACAAAGTGTTTATTTTGTGACCAGAACACCAGTAGGTGTGTTTGTGGATGTACTTTATTCAGATCCAGATGAACGTGGCACTAATCAGAAAACACTGATAGATGTTCTGTGTGCTGCATAAAAATGCTTTTGAGACACTCTTCTATGTACTTCATATGAATTTAAGAATTGCAAAATCTTTCCCTGCAATCTGACAGAAAGTTGGGGTTGGATGGTCCAGCATTATTTGTTTAGGGAGCTGGAGAGAAGTGTGCATGGCTTTGGCACATGCATATAAGTTTTATCTTACAATGCTGCTGGCCACTGTGGAATTTCTGTGGGTAAATAAGATTTCTGCCTCTAGGGCTATCCATATGGCCCCTTTCACCAGCACTAATTCCACTTAGATTAACTGCACAGCATGAATATGGGTCAAAGCCTGGATTGTTGGGAGAATGAGTTCCTGCTTGCAAACTGCTTCCCACAGAAGTACTTGTTGGCAGCTGAGATCATAGTGCTCACACTCCTCACAATAACACGCTTTGAAATGTATTTAGAGAGGGGTCTTGGCAGTCTGCTTGCTGCTTTTTCATACAAAGTGCAGGCCCTGGTTTGTAATCCCACTCAGCACGTCAAGGCATTTGCTGCTGGGCCATCATCTTCTCTGACTTCACGTAGCACAAGGCAAGGCATCTGCGTTCGGACCAGCGGTACGTTTTGGGTAGCATTCTTCTCCTTGCTCTTTAGCAGGAGGAGAGGAACTACTCTTTGAAGTACTGCGTTAGTTGTCATAGAAAAAAATGCTGGGTTGTTTCTGTGAACACTATGCCCTGACTGCAAGTGGTGAAAGGAGATGGAGAGGCGGAAGGGGACAAAGGGAAAGAACAGATCTTATGTTGTCCCTGGCTCTTGTGTCCATAGTTCCAGTGAAAATCGCTCCTTGCTTTTCTTTCTCCTTTACCTACTCTACTGGTGGCAAGAGCCCTGCACTGCAGTCAGTCATTCCTAAATCTGTGGCTAGATTTGTTCTCTCCTATTATGTCAGGATTCCTGATGAGAGAAATATAAAACTTAGCCATAAATGGCCTCTGGGGGATGAGGGACAAGCCCTGGGACTGGATGAGGCCCTGCTGGCAGGATGGATAGTGGTTACAGCTGCCTGCGGAGAAGTTTCAGCAGTCTCCTCTCCATTTCCAGTGTTCTTCAGCATCCTACCTTCTAGGCAGTGCAGACACAGAAGACAACATAACTGAGGAAGTTTTGTTTACTTATTTTAGTGCACGCAGAAATGATGATAGCTGCTTGTGCTGCACGCAGTCACACCTGCAAGGGGTTTCCTGGCCATTGGGAGAAATCAGGTATAGAGAGTTGTTCTAAAACTCTGGATGGTTTGCATGGCCTAGATGATGAGCGGTCTTATAAAATAATGTATTTCCTGTGCATGGTTGTAAAACACTTCGAGATCATTAAAGGACAAAAATTTTGGGGCTAGTTTCATTTCGCTTTCTTTGTGAGAGGAAAGCCTTCTACTGCTGTTTTGAGACCACCATACTAGGAACTTTCTTCAGTATTTTCCCATCTCTTTCTCCTTATGAATGCAGGAAGCACAAAATATTCTTCTGGCATTTGAGCTGCAGTTATTTTGAGTGGCTCCAAACAGAGGGAAATGTGTTTCTGCGGTAGTTGCTGCAGAGAAAGAATTTTGCTGAAATGTCTCTCCCCCACCGCCCTTTGGTGGCTGCAGAAAAGAAGCCAGTGTTTGAGGCCCCAGCTCTGTGCATCTGCTGGATCAGTTTAGACCAATTTCCCCCCCTCCCCCTTCCCCTCTTTCCATTAGCAAACTAGATATAAAACAGAAGCCATTGGATAAATAGGAAAAATGTGTAGCAGAGGAAGCCCTTGTGATTAGGGAGCTGTTAACCAGTTATTTCATGTCCGGCTTTCAGTGTATTTATAAAAATGATGCTATTCAGTGACACGTCGAATTACTATAAATGGCATTGGCTTGGTTGCTTTCTCATGGAAGCCAACTTGCACTTTATTTTTAACTTAGACCCTATGATTATTTTTAAAGTTAGTGTAGTATTTGTTAAAGATGCTAAAGTGGCAGGCAAAGTGTGGGCAATATACATCAAATTTGCTCATACCCAGTCTTGTTTGTGCACTCCAGCATCCTGCGGAAGCACACTGGGAGAGAGCAGGTTGGTCAGGGTCTGTCCATTTGCTGCTTGGCTGCTCTGGGGAGACGTCTGATGGATGTGATTAGTGGCAGCTGCAGCGTTTGGTTTTGGGATGTGCAAGTTTGTCCATTAGGAGCTGGCCCAAGACCCAGTGAACTCCTCCTCCCCCTTTTTTTTTTTTTCCCATTGATCGCCAGAAGCCATCACATCGTTACATGCATTTATAATGTCCTTGTTGAGACTTCTCTGTGTGCACATGGTTTAAATCAACGGCTTCCCAAATAGGGGGAGCAAAAGCACCAGTAGTCCCTACCTGCCTTCAACAATGTGCTTGTAAACTTCAGGGACAGGGCAAAAGAAAAATACAGCTCATGGAAAAGCGCCAGGAGCTTTTGAGTCTACAATTATGCTTTGGACAAAGAGGTGAGTCTTGCGTCATGGCCTAACTGTGGTGAGGCTTAGGCTTCCATACATTTCTTCTGGAACAAATTTCACAGAGCAGAAAATGTTCTGTGTGGCATTGTGGCATCTGAGGCACAATTTTCAAAGTTGTCCTTGTCATATCAAGGCATCTGGCAGGTCTTAGTGAACTTGATGAACAGGGGCTAATAACTGAACAGCTGGAAGGGGGGAGGGAGACCATTGCAAGTCTGGGGCACAGGTCTCCCTTTTATTTAGGGAGTAGATCACAGCTTTTATCACACTTGTTGGAGCTCCCAGTCTTCAGGGCTATCTCTCTTAGTAAAGGGGATACCTGTGGGACATTGTACAAAACTGTATTAAAGACAGCTCTAGCCTGGGTTGCAACTTGGAGATGAGAATCTTACGCAAGTGCTAGGGAGCCATTTCCATGCCAATCCAATTCCAAACAGCAAACATTCTTTCCAACAGCACAATTTTCTGGTTTCCAGTTATATTCCCTCAAGGATCAATACCTGCTCTACTGTGCATAAAATGGCAACACTTGAAATCTATATTGAATTGACCACTCAGTAAAATATTACCTGGCACCATGTGCACTGGGACAAATGGAGTATACGAGCTTGGCATATCTTTCCCTTCTTTGATTTCTCTGATTCTGAGAGATCCAGTGCATCATAGAAAATGTTATTTCCTGAGCATTCAGCCTGTCCTTGGTAGCCATCCAGTTTGTATGTCTCGAGAGATCCTTCTTCATAATATTTACATTTAATATTGTGATTGGAATGGAGAAGACAGGAGTTGTTTGTACATTGCTGGGGTGAGAAATAGAGAGGTTTTAATCATAGCACAGGACAGCCTACTTGCTAACAAGCTGTTTTCTATTCTGGCAATTTTATAACCCACTTAAATAAAAAGAAGTCTCTCTTGGCTGAGATTTAATAGCCAATGCACTTATGATGTCTCCTCTGATAATTCAAGTATTGCTATTTAAGTAGGTGAAATGTTTTTAAGAATAATTGAAATTAATTAATTTTGACTTGTCTTTAGTTTTACTGCTACCATAGTTGACAGCAGAATTTAGTCCTTCAACCATCTAACTAGGAAATAGCTTTGCCTGGTCCATGTCTCAATTTCATTATCTGGTATATGGAGGGATGATTATGTTGCATTGAAATTCTCTATAGTGAAGAAATAAAGTCCTTTTTATGATTCCATACCCTTTTCTTGCTTGTGTTTATTTGCTTATTTGCTAATTCCCATGATTTAGTAACTTTGTGATTGTAAAGACCCTTCCAGTGTGTTCACTACTTGCACGGACTGACTCACTACAAGGCACCCCCTGGTATTTCGGTTAGGCAATGGAAGTATAACGAAGAGGAGAGAAGGTAAAATTAAAAGTCAGACCATACTTGGTTCAGCATCCTGCTTGCAGCCCAGCATGGTTGCGCTGGAATCCTGCTGATGGAATGTCCTGACATTATGTTTATTTCCACCAAAGCCCTGAAATGTAAACAGGACGTCGTTGGATGCTAATCCAAGGGACAGGAAATGACTGAGAATCCTGGACTCTTGGGCTATTGGTAGGACACAAGGAAGTGAATTTTACAGGAGGATTGGCATGTGGTACCAGCAGTGCACTGGACCACGCGTCAGAGAGGGTGTTTTCAGGAAGGATATCTCCTGTATATTTACAAGGAGGAACAAAACATAACACTAGTGTCAAAAGAAGTGCATTGACATGGCAACTTGCAGGACATTTGGCATGTTAGAGTGCTCTGTCCATCCCATCCTAAGGGGATGGAAGATACAGAGAGAGTTTGCCTTGAGCTTGAAATGTATACAGAATAAATGGCAGCTTGTCACTGTGGTGTTTATTTTCCCCTGTGACTTGTGATGCAAGTGAATTCAGCTAAGAAACATGAAAGTAGCAGAGAGGGGGCCAAGTAGCATCTCTTGTTTCTGCCCTAAAGCGCAGAGGGCGTGGATGAGAGGTAGCAGTCAGGGCAGTGTTGGTAGGCAGACCTAAATAAATGGACGGCATGAGGATAGTATTGAACTTCCAGTCATGGCTCACTCCCCCATGAAATGGAAAGGGGCACATACACCTTGCATAGGATGGTGCCTGCTGCGCTGTTCGGGGAGGAGATGAGCCATGACAAAGCTATCGACGTGTGCTGTGGGGCACTTGAGAACTCACACTTCTGGAAAGAGGGTTACCTCCCCCTTTTATCCTCCTAGAAGACTTTGACTCTTCCAGGGAGCAGCTGCTAATGCCTCCTCTGTAGTCCCCCTTGTAGTGGCAAAGACAGAACTGTGTTGTAATGAATATAAAGGGGGTCCTTTATTGAAGTTGCTATATGCATACAGACCCTGTAATTCACACTGGCTTTCTAGCTTCCAGACTAGCTGACTGCTGCCTGATGTTGCCACACAAGTTCTTCCTAACTCTTGGACTGGTGTCTGTAGCAAGGAAAGGACTGGTTAAAGAGAAAATAAATCAAGTTTTCTGTGCTGTGGGTGTTGTGTGCTGTTCGTTGTAGTAACTCTCCACACACTCCGCTGGATGCATTTTGCAGCAAGGCATGTTTATGGTAGGCATCTTCTGACTGTTTTCCTGAGCATCTTGCTGTCACGGTTGCCAGTGTCGATACCTGTTGAACAAAGTGCTCTGAAATATGCTATGCTGCTTGGGCTGGGTTTCCATCCGGATCTTAAATTGGAAATTTATTACTTGGAACTGGTTTTTAAAGGTGAAACTGACACCGGTTTCTTATTACTTACCAAGTCCTGAGGGCAGAGTTACATTCCTGATGCTGCTGTAGGTGTTAATGATTTCATCAACTCAAGAAGCACAGAGCCCTGAACTCTGCTCTTGGCAGCTAGTAAAGAAGGGAAATTGACTTTCAAATATTTTGTTTTTAAAGTGTTTGGTTTTTTTTTTTTTTAAATGGTGTTTACTTTAGCAAGCTGGAATTTGTGGGACAGACTTAGAATTGAACTAAGAATTTGTTGACTACTTAGTTCTTAGAAATCAAATCTATAGTAAAGCCTCAGTAGGCTGCTAAAACTGGTCTTGCCAAGCACCTCTAAAGTTGCAAAAGGACAAGAATCTGTGAGTGGGCCTGCGTGGGTGCAGGCCTAAGAGTTTTATTTGCTTGGTATGTTTTCTGTGCCTCAAAATAATCAGGAAGGATACTATTATGCAGATCCCAAGATTTTTTCTATATTACTTTCAGTTGCATGCAAATAGCTCAAAAACCTTGCTGTAAATCTGGAGAGATTCCAGTATGTGTTTTTTTTGTTGTTCTTATTGTTTTTAGAATAGCTTCTGCCTTGTCATGCAGGAAGATGTCATTGTGAACAAGGACCAGGATTTAAAATCAGAATTAACTGGCATTACTCTGGGGATTGCTGCTTACTGGCTGCATGATCTTAAGCAGGCCATCATTCTCTTCATACCTGTATTGTGATATCCTTGTGTCTTGCCAGTTTGCCATGAGACATAATTTCTTCTGTTTTAAACTTGAATATTTCTTTTGATCCAGAAGCTAGCTGTTTTTCAAGAAACCATTGTACATGTGACAGACTGCTGCGAAGGTAGTACATGGAAGGTTACAGAATTTAGCATTGATTAATCCTGGGTATTGATGGATGAGACTCAAAAGCTTATCCTGTAATTATTTATAGAGGTGCTTAAAAGGTGACTTGCTGATCACCATTTATAATTAGCTATACAGAGAACATTTGGCAATAGCGTTCTTCCATCTAGAAAAAGTAAGTCAGGGCCCAGGCTCTGGGAATTGAAACTTGGCAGCTGAAGCACAAATTTCTGAAGCGAGAGACAGTTTACTGAGGGTTGTGGTAGATTTTCTACTGCTGGAAATCTTTAAATCAAATGAGATGCCTATTGAAAAGTTATATTCTACTTCAGGCAGGAATTAATTTACGGCGATCCTGTGGCTTGCGCTATGCATGAGGTCAGACTAGCACAAGCCTTTCAGCTTTAGCGTTCATAGGATTGTCTATCAGATTTGTGAGTGTAAGTCTCACTGAGACCAGTGGAAGCCAAACAAACCTGAGGCCAGACTTTTACACTGCCTTCCTTCACATCCTTCATGCTTCCAGCCTGCATTCATTCATTTCCTAGCTAACATGTGGACATATCCTCCTGTGTTGCTTTTACCTTCTTATGACTGTACGGTGCTGCTTAGCTTGCTATGGCCCAGTTGGCAGTACCTTCCACCTGTGCCTTAAAATTGCATGATGTTTCTTCTGTGTCTTGCTTGGTTTTTTGAAATGGGAATTGAAAAGTAAGGAGGTTGGAGCAGATCAAAAGGCCACATTTCAGGCTGTGGACATAGCTGAACA
>NW_010272609.1:33676-48744 GCF_000690775.1 Eurypyga helias
ATATAGGATAATGGTATGTATTTGTATTTATAGGTTTTTAAATTTTTTTCCCCAAGCATTGTACCATTCAAAATTGCTCAGCAAAAGAAGGATCCTTGACTGCTGAGTTGCTCTCCATGCTTTGCACACCTGTCCAGCAAGTCAGATGGAGATCTGCTGTTACTTTCCCCCTGTACGTTATGGCACAAGGCAACTAGCCCAGTGGGTCGTGTTTATCCTCTTTCCTACTGTTGTGCTATACTACCTGTTCAGAGTGGATGATGCAGCTCAGGGGTACAGTAGAACTCCATATTCCCGACCAAACTAGCAGCTAGATGATTGTTCTTGCTGAAGGACCAGAGATGGTAATAGCATACAGGTGTTGGAGCTGGAGAGGATAATCACTTGGCTGTGTGACTGACTATTCTGAGAAAACAGACTAGATCTTGGTAAGCGTTCATCTCCCTTACTGACACTGGTGGTTAGACTTTCGAAAGAGCTCAGTATGTCTCATGCAAAATTTTCCATTAAGATGGAAAAGAACGTGTCTGTTCTCAGAATTGCCAAATTTTGAAGAAAACAGTGTCCCAAATGTTTCCACATTCTCATGAGCCGTGGATATTTCAAAATTTGTGATAAATCACACCAGAATCATGTATTTATTTGTAACTGTTTCCTCCTTCCTTTTTTCTTTTTTTAAAGCTGCTGAATGCTATGCAATCAATGGTGATAGATTTTTCTAAATTCTTTTCTTTCTTCTATTAATTTCTTTTGAGTTCAGTAGAAGGGGAAAAGATATTGATGAAAGGGGAAATGTCTTTGTTTTTTCTTATCCATTAAAAAAAAGTTTCAATGGGCATCTGCAGAATTCTCAATATTAAAATAGCTTGCTTTTTTTCCAAATGACATTTTTCTTTTTCAAGACAGTTCCATCTCCTTTTGACCAGCTCCGTTCAATAAGCTGCACTCTTGGAAATTTGCCTTCTGTTTTGCACTGAAATGGAATTTGGGTAGTTTTGTGAAAATCTGCTCTTGATAGCAACGGCCAAACTCTCTTTAGAATGATATTCTAATTATCCAAATTCATTAATGTCTTGTACATGCATGGCAAGTAGAGTTTGCATATTATATGTATAATCCTCTTCCTGGAAGCAACAGGCTAGGCAGAGCAGACTGATAAGATCAATGTATTTAGAGAAAGGATTTCCTGCATTTCCTCTAAATAGTAAATGTTCCTTTTATGGCATACAGTTGAACGGAAAAAGCATCAACTAATTGAGATGTTCTCTTCAATTAATCCCTTTTTTGAATGAATGCCCTGAAGGGCCACATACACCTTGGAGAGGCCAGGCTAGCTGTGCTGCCGGGATTATTTCAGGTAAGCCTTTAGCACTGTGTTGCACCAAGTCCTTCTTACTCTTTGGGGACCAATTCCATGATGCTACAGCTTGAACATGGCTAGATAAACTCAGCTACTGCGTACGATAGGCCTGGCCCCAAGAGAGGTTGGTCAGTTTTGCTAGAAGGAATCTTACAGCATCTCCTGGGTGTAGCCTGGTAGACGAGCGTCCTGACCAAGCAGCTGCATGGTAAAGGGTTGCCTGAAGGGAGAGAACACCCGGCTCATCGTCCTTGGGGGCTACATCGTTTTTCTGGCATAGGGGTGCACACAGCCCTATTTTAGGGTAATCTAAATAAAATGTAAGATTTGCTTTTCTTTATTCACCTGTCTTACGTCTTTTAGAGATAAAAATCAAGCTGTCTTGAGAAGAAGCCCTTCTGATTTTGAAATGTTTATGAAAAAGACATCGCCCAAGGGCTGCATTAGAGGCTTATCTGATAGATAATGTGTGCGGTGCGGGAGGGTGGCAAGTCAGGGCCAAGTGTACACTCACTCCTCACATGATGCTTTGGTTAACCGGAGACTGTGTTGGATTTCAGGATCCCATGGGGAGTGGCTTTATCTGCAGCACGGGTGCGTTGGTGTGGGAGTCAACACCCTTTCCTTCAGACCTAGCTGGGAGGAGGTGTGCAGTACCTGGTGTGCTTTGGGAGAACCACAGGGAAGAGAATAAAAAGTAGTACAAGACGGAGAGTGTGAGGGAGTGAAGATGAGCTGCTTGCTGCTGGCAAGCTGTTGTTTTCCAGCATCATAGTCTCTCTAGCCAGGTTTCTGTGGAGACAGTCCTTAGTACATAAACTGTCAGATGTTTGGGGAGCTACATGCTGCTGAGCAGGAAGACATTCAAATTCCTTATCTTCCACACAGCAGGCTCAGGAGAAGTCCTGCCAGAAAGTTTGCACCCAGGCCTCAGGGAACAGGGCTTGACCTCTGGGGTTTTGCTTACAAAAACTAAATTCAACTACTTTCTAAGCATTTGCCCTGAAAAGCTTCTGAAGGGCAATACTGGATGGTGGTGGTGGTTAGGAATCCTGCTGTGGCTAAAATCCTGTCCCATTCCCGCAGAAATAAGTGGTCAAACATCCCCTGACTTCAGTGCCAGCAGCTGAGGCATACAAAGGGAACAATTCTGCAAACCCCTAAACTTCTGAAGAATTCACATCCAAACCCAAGGGTTTTTTATTTTGGATCACCTCCAGTTATGAAGACTTATTCCCAAGCAGTGATGTAATGAAACTGTAGACTATCATGTCTAGGGAATGTCTTGGAACACTCCAATGCAATAGTCTTACTGTACCAGGTATGGGAACCAGTAGACATGCAAGTCCATTGTGTTTGTCATTGTCGCTGCCTGTGTTAATGCAGGGACAGTGTCTGTGCTGTGGATGGTACGAGAACTGGGAAACAGTATTTTGCTGAGCGTTACCAGTCAAGAGCTTTCCTTTAAGGCTGCTTCTATTGGTATCAAATTATCTGGGGAATCACGTAATTGTGTTGTCATTAACATTTGGTTTTGAGAAAGGATGGGGCAGGTACCTAATGCAGTGGAGTAACAATCTGTGAAGACTCACCTTCTACAAATATGAGGAGTGATTTTTTTTTTTTTTTTTGGTCTGATTGACACCTTGTCTTTGAATCTTCATGGTGTGAGAAACTGTCATGAGTTTGATTTATGGGAAAATGTACTGGTGTTTTTATTTCTAACAAACCACTTTCAGTGGTCTTTGTTCCACAGCTTGTTCTTGTCTGTCATAATCAGTCGTTGGCTCAGGAGAGAATTTCTGTGATATTCTTGTCATGCAAACAATTCTAGATCTGTACAGAAAACTTAAGTCCCCTAAATGCTTATACAGAGCAGAAGCTTTGCTGGTAAGAGGACTTTCAGAAATTTGTCTCTTTGCTGAAGAAAGGTGCACTCTTCTCAGTGGTGCCAATTGACAGAGCAAGAGGCAATGAGCATAAATTTTAAGCACAGGGAATTCTGTCTGAACACAAATGTTTTCATGGTGGGGGTGGCTGAACACTGGCACAGGTTGCCCAGAGAAATTGTGACTCCATCCTTGGAAAATATCAAAACCCAAATAGACACAGTCCTGGGCAACTTGCTCTAGCTGACCCTGCTTGAGCTGGGGTGGGGTTGCCCTAGGCAGTCTCAAGAGGCCCCTTGCAACCTCAACTTGTTGAGTTCAATATTGCAGCATTTTCTTTTGAGCTGGCTACCTGCCTGGCCCAGCCTTATCTCAAAAGCATCAGCAGGAGTCACAAGGATTTATTGTCACATGCAGCCTGTGAACCACTTCCCAGTGCTTTCCCTTCCCTCACCTCCACAAGGTGTGTGACTTTTTGCTCTTGACCACATGAAAGTTTTTGGCATGTGGCTTCTGTATCCAGGAAGTTGGGCTACTCCTGGAAAAGTTTCTTGGTAGTACATGCTGCTTCTAAATGTCCTCTTTAATCACCTTTGCAGACCAAACAATACTCTTTTTCTTAAGAGGTATATTTTGACTCATCATTTCACACTTTCCTTTTCTATCTCTTTTTGTCTCACTGTACCCGTTGCTAGTAACTAATTTACCAACTTCTGAATGAAAAGTGTGTCATGGCTCACCCTGCCGCTACCTGCTCCAAGAGTTGTTCTGTCTGCCTCTCAAAGAAAACCTGTCAGATCTTTCTTGTTAATCTGAGGATTGTTTGCTTTCAGTTTTACAAATAAAACCTTTGTTTGCAAAGAAAGAAATCTCTCTTTATAAGAGCAGGAAAGAAGCATCGTTCCTTGAGAAAGACACATAAATTCTCTTCAGTGAGGCTGAAGACAATGGTTTAATATTTGTCTTCCCTTCAACCATTTTTTTTCCACTTGTCTTCCATATATTTCATATAGATTAGCCTCTACTCCCCAGTAAGATAATGTGGACTTGTAACTTTTTCTGTCTTTCAGAGACAGACAGAATAAAACATGTGGTAATGGGATTCTAATGCCCTCTTAATTAGCAGAGTACAGGGGAGGTGATTCTGCCCCTGTACTCTGCTCTGGTGAGACCCCACCTGGAGTGCTGCGTCCAGCTGTGGAGCCCTCAATATCAGAAGGATATTGACCACTTGGAGCGAGTCCAGAGGAAGGCCACGAAGATGCTCAGAGGGCTGGCGCACCTCTGCTATGGGGACAGGCTGAGAGAGTTGGGCTTGTTCAGCCTGGAGAAGAGGAGGCTCCGAGGAGACCTCTTTGCAGCTTTCCAGTAGCTAAAAGGAGCCTACAAGGGTGCTGGGAGAGGACTTTTTACAAGGGCCTGTAGTGACAGGACAAGGGGGAATGGGTACAAATTGAAATCAGGGAGGTTTAGATTAGATATCAGGAAGAAATTCTTCACAGAGAGGGGGGTGAGGCACTGGAACAGGTTGCCCAGAGACGTTGTGGATGCCCCATCCCTGGATGTCTTCAAGGCCAGGCGGGATGTGGCTTTGAGCAACCTGGTCTAGTGGAAGGTGTCCCTGCCCATGGCAGGGGGGTTGGAACTAGATGATCTTTAAGGTCCCTTCCAACCCAAACCGTTCTATGATTCTATTAATGGAAAAATATGGGGCATAAAATTTAAGCATAAAATGTGGCATTGGAGCCTGACCATCTTACTTGGGCTTTGAGGTCACAAAGACGCTTCAGCTATTCTGCTGAGCATGTTTCAAAATTCTCAAGTTGCATCCCCACCAACTTTCAGATCTCATGCTCCAAAGCGGTTGGTCACCTTTGCCGCTCTGTACAGATCCCCTCCCCACAGAGTGCTTGGGAAACTGCACTGATGAAGGAAGGCATGGCATAGCACAGCCAGTCTAGGAGAGGGCTCAGTACGGAGTGGTGTACATACACAGCGTTGTTCTTTTCTGTACTGGATAAACTCCATTTGCTTTCTGGACTGTTGGGATACAGGTGGTATGGAGAGAGAAAAAGAGGCCTGGACCTTTGGGTGGGACTTGTTTAAGGAAAATTTTAGCACTGTGACCCTAATACGGCTGTGCATCCAGCTTGCTGGAGGAGTGCCATAAAACAAACCAGCATAAAATAAACTTGCTGTACGTGTTTTCATACTTATGTCCCCAGCTACTTTTGGTGTGTTTATCAAAACACTGTGGGCTTTTGGGTTTGTCTGGTGCTGAGAATGAGAACAAGGAAAAGAGTGAGAGAGAGAGAGAGAAAGAGAGAGAGAGAGAGAGAGAGAGAGAGATAATGTGGACCATAATAAAGCTTTGCTTTAGGCCCTCTATCTTTAATGTCCTTACTACCTTGGCTGGAAGAAGGTGGGAAAGAGGTGTTGTAAAAACCTGTGCTTTCAGTGTTCTAATAGAGCCTGTGAAAGGGTATTCCTTCTAGCAGATTATTTCTGAGGTGGGTTGCAAATCCTTTTACTTTTGCTTTACCTAGAGGGGACAGACAGCTTGAACTAAGGTGGAATATTTGCTACAATGGCAGTCAGTGGAGCTTGACAGAGGGGGCAGAAGTCTGGGCTGAGTCTGTTACATTATTTTCAGAGAAGGAAGGAAGGAAGACTTGCATGAAAGTTGTCTGGTTTTGAGTACTGCGTTGTGGGGGGGTGTGTTTGGTTTTGTGAGTCTGGAAATGTTTACTGTGTAGAAACACCTTGTACTGAAGGCCAGGGATATATGACCAAAGTAGTGAAAGATGCTTAGAATTTTGACTCCTATTTCAATAGTTAAGCTTAAAGTCGACGTTCTATCAGCCAAACCTGTTATCCATTTTTAGCATGTTTATTCACAAGTTAGTTGTGTGAGCTTAACTGACCAGCAGAAGGATACTGTTTTACCATTCACCAACTGTCTGACATCGCCTTGGTTTGTGAATGAACCTATGTTACTTGTGGATGGCTGATGCTGAACAGCTTATGTGGTTATTGAGCAATTCCTGAATGTCAGTGCGCTGGCATTAGCTTATTTCCATGGGGTTGTCTCAAAAGTGGTAGGCAGGGGGAAAGCATTTTGTTTGGGCTCCAAACCTATAGCTAGTGAAGACAGTATGCAAACAGAAGTAAGAAGAGAACTTAGAATGCTCCTTCGAAACCAGTTGAGACACATGCAGAACATTTACATATCCCTACAAGGTCTTCAATCACTGGGGGGAAAAGTCTGCATTCCAGGTCGCTTGCCCCATACGTCTAGTGTTCATTATCCTCTCCATAGTACTGCTTATCTACTGCTGCTCTGTGAGGCACTGAAAGCCTGTGGGTGAGGAGGAACAGTGAGCAAACTAGATCTAGGACTTTGGTGGTGATGGGGCCTCAAGGTGGAGAGAGCTGAAGGGTGTTGCAGTGAGGTCTGTGATGCACAACTCTGCACTCTGGCACTGACTGGTAAAGGTACAGAGGCTGTGGTCTGGGCCCAGAGAGAAGGGGAAACTTTGACTGTCTGTACAGCTTGCGAGAAACTTCTGTTTAATGATGGCAGAGCAATAACAACTCTGCTCTCACATTCTTTTAATTTCAGGCAAGCTGTTTGAGCTGTTACAAGCAGCATGGAAGAGTATTCCTGGGCAAGGAAGGTTTAAGGGGAAGCGAGGAAGTGTGTTTGATACCTAAAGCTAGTATTGACATATGTCATATGTTGCTTTTCTGAATCTGTAGTCAGACACTTTCACAGAGTTAGGACTAAGGTTGAAAACAAAACATTTTTGAGTACCTCCAGCCTGGCAAGAGGTCTG
The DNA here is from genome assembly GCF_000690775.1 of Eurypyga helias. Lineage (NCBI taxonomy): Eukaryota > Metazoa > Chordata > Aves > Eurypygiformes > Eurypygidae > Eurypyga > Eurypyga helias. The sequence continues at coordinate 40,762 of NW_010272609.1, forward strand.
TGCAACACTAACCAAGTACACGTTTGCTTTATTGTTCCAGTGTGAGGTATTGCCTCCAATTTAGGTTTAGCTTTCTGCCTCACTGCCTTGCTCACCTCTTGAAGTGGAGGGAAGAAAACAGCTTTACAGACCAAATGAAAAGGTGTTTTCTATTCAGTCTAACCATGCATTTTAAATCTCAATTTTAAAAGAAGAAAGTTGCTCTATTAACCCTGCTCCTAGCACCACTGGATTTTCTGTCTGATGATGGAAGTTACATGAGTGAATGCAGTTAAAAAGAGGTGTTCATACTGGCCCCTAGTGAAATTTGTATGTGACTTGGAATACATTCCCCAGGAGTCAGGAAATGATGATTTGGATGCTGTATGGTGACTTTGCTAAAATCAGCTCAAAAGGCCTTTGGAGAAAATTAAATATTTTGGGGACTTAAAAAAAAAAAAAAATTCAGGAGTCCACCTGGCATAATTTGAGTGAGAGACATTTCACCAGGAATGAACTGAGTCTGAATTGTGTTTGGAAGAGTCAGTCTCTTGTTCCATGAGGTTACGTGTTTCTATCAGAATTAATAGGAGCCTGTTATAGCATGGAGAGGAAACTATATAGAGAATGTACATTGCTGAGGAATGAAGGGCTCTAGTGAGGTCTCTATAACCTAATTCCAATAGCATGCTCACCCTGAATTTACTGCCTTGATAAGACAAACAGAATTTTGAATATGCCTTCTATTATCTTTTTGAAGAGAAGGATAAAATGCTCCTCTTTGCTTTTTGCCTCCTTTTTTTTTTTTTCTTCTTTTTTTTCTTTTTCTTTCTGTTGACTTTGCATACATAAATGTGACTTTTGGGGGATTCCCTGGCAAACATCTGAAATAATTTGCTCTATGGAATGTAAGACCCCTAGTATCTGATAATAAAGATTTCCTCTGGAGTGACCTCAGCCTAAATATTTGAAGAACTTAATACAAAGGCATAAATTTATTTTCTTGACTGAACAATTGGCTGGTTGACCCACTGGCATTACCTCCACACCAAGGTCCTTCCACAGCATGAGACTTGCTACAGTACTCCCACAGAGCACAGCATCCTTCCAGCTAGAAAACTGATCCTTCCTCTTGCCCTTTGGTCCATTTCCCGTGATAAGTGGTTTCCCTCCGTTCAGTTATTTAGTAACTCAAGCTCAAATTTTGGTCCTTAGAGACACTCAGAGAAATGCTTTCTTTGGTCCAGATTGGTCTGTTAGAAGGGGCAGAGAGATCTCATTTCCAAGATATTGTCAATGTTGGTTTCTCTCCATTAAATGAATGAGACAAAACTGCTTCTCAAAGTGGATCCAGCCCCAGTGCTAAAGTTGTGTTGTGTTGTTTTGTTTTTATTTTTTCTCATTTGAGCAATGTTGTGTTTCATCCTCTTTGGCACAGAGGTTTCTGAGGTGCTGTGAAAATCACTTCCTTGAAGGACATTTCTACTATGAGCAGCTTTCTGGGAAACAGGTGACTTGGTGGCCATCATTCTGGGATTTGATGATTGAGAACTGTTTGCCATGTAGTTGTGCTATTGTAATTTAAATGGACAGAAATGGAGAGAAACTCTTACTGTAGGAGTATTCCAGAAGATGCTTGGGAATGTGCCCTGCAATATTGATATAGTTTTAAAATGTGCTCTGGGAATTAAGAAGAGTTAGTGCTGCTATTAGTAGGCCCTGTAGGAGATGAATTGTTTCCTTATCATGCATGACCTCTTAAAAATGTAGAAAATTTTTGCCTGTGTTTGAAATCTCAGCATGAAAAGGATATTCTGAGACCTTGTGTACTTGCTCCTGTCTAAAAACAGTGTTTTTTCTTGGAAGCAAATTAACGTTCCTTAAAACTACTTCACCTCACAAACTCCGTTTTCTAGACTCGCATTGCTTCATTTGTTTAATTTCGGGGTTATTCCAGTGGAGCTTTTTGTGATTAATAGCCAATAACATTGTAAACCCAGCACTAAGAACATTTTCTGGGCAGTAGCCATGCTTTTTGCAGGCTGTGTTTGACTGATGTTAGGTAAGAGGTCACCCTGAAGAGTGTCTCAGTGGTGTGGACTCAGTGTTTGCATTATACATCTGCTAGTTTATCTTCTTTTCAGAGATTTGAAGATGGAGCCACTTCTCTGTACAATTTTCCCTGTTTTAAGCTTTGCCAGGCACCACTGTAGTATGGTAGACACTTTGCTTGTAATATGAATGAGTAAGGGTGGGGGGAGAAAATTAAAACATGGAGATTTCATTAGCGTTAATGCTGTTTTCATTTCATATTTACTTGTCCAATAGCCAATAGTTAAAAATAAGTAAGAGGCTGGCAGCTTACATGCAAATTGTTGGGTTACATATAGAGTATTTCTGCTTGGATTTCCCATCCAGTCCAAATACACAGTTGGACTTGGTATTTCAGAGCTTCTGACATTTTGCAGTTGCCACTTAATTTTTCTGGAAGGTAGGTGCAAACTGTTGTGTGAAAATTGAGGGTGTTCCTTGTTCAAAACAATTTCTGGGCAGGATGAGGGTCAAATGCTGCAGCTGCTACTTCTTGTCACTGGAAGGATTTTTGTACTGGTTAGCTGGGTCTTCTACAGCAAGTAGAAAATGGGATAACAACAGTTTAGGTCTTTCTTGCAGTGGAAGATACTTTTGCATAATATGTGTTTATCTTATAAATGTCCCTGCCTGACCAGGTCAGCAGAGCCAAAACCTGAACTTGTTGTAGGAGGCAATATATGACTGCTTACTGTCTTTATTTGTATGTATTCTACCTATAAATTTAAAATAAAAGATGCAAGAAAAATTAACCACTTAAGTAAGTTTTAAATAATCTTCCAAAGTGTGAGACAATGTTAACTGCAGCAGGTGATGATTTGGATAAAACCCTGTACAACCTACTGAATAAATTGGTGCAGTACAGAACTAGAGAGAACATATTGGTATATGTTCTGCAAAGGCACACATCACTGGCTATAAGAATGATGTTTGCAGCCCTAAGGGGATAAAGATGATGTTCCCTCTCTAACAGAGGGTAAACTTCTGTTCCATTTATATACAAAGGGCCTTCTTTTTGAACCATGTCTAAGGACTGTGTACCCAGAACAAGTGGCTGTTTAGAAGCAGGGAGTTTTTTTGGTTTGGGTTTCTTTTTCCCTGTAGTGTACAGCTGTGGTGGTGAGCTGAGGGATGTTATACTACAGTCTAGTTTTCTGTGGAGTGTGCTCAAATTTTCGTCAATGAGATGCAAGTAGCTTGGGCTCAGAAGCTGAAAAAACTTGCTGTATCTTCGGACAGGCTGTTGACTTGCTGTAGGCACTTAGAAGTCTGGAGATGGCTACCCAAACACCCACTGTATGCAGCTTCTCTGTAGTTTGGGTATCTGAGCATGCATTCAAGCAAATGACCTATCCTTGGGGAAGAACGGTGTGTTGGTAAGTTAGAGTTCTAGGAAATCTTCCCTAGATATACTTTAGAACTCAAAAATTCCCTTAATCATGAACAGCTAAGGGCCTTTACATGGACATGACCTCTTGCTATGAGAATCCAGGAGAGTAGAAGTAGTTATCGGCAGCCCGGAGAAGGCAATCAAATAGTGTTGGTAGGATTGGCACAGGCACCACACCCTCACGTACCATATGCTCTAGACCAGATGGCTATGCATTGCTTTGTAGAGAAGATGGTCACATTTGGGTATTTTAGGGGGTTTTCCCTGAGTCTCCCTTCATTGCAATATTTGTAACATACTGCTGTTGGCCAAAAGCACCCACTGACCATGCAAGAAAGGTGGCTGGTTTTAGGTAGCACTTTCTTTTCAGACCCTCATAAATGACTACTACTTGTATCACTCAGAACATCAGCTCTGTGGAATTTTACCTAAATATAGATGAGGCCTTCTTCACCCTAATTCCACAAAACACAGCCCCAAAACCTAAAGCAGTAATTCATGGTTCTGAAGGCAGCTTTCAGTGTTGGTGCAAGATCTCCTCCTGTAAACATTACAGCAGCCAGAAAATATATTTTATCTGGATGCCACTTAAAAATACACACAGAAAACAACCCAAAATCCTTGAGCAGAACTCTTTTTTCCAGATATCCATTCTTCATGAAGACATATTGGGTTAAAAGTTCAACAATTTCACCAAGCTGCTGGCTTGGAGTTCAAACCTACTTGTGTAATGTTGAGGTTTTAGGGCATTGAACCCAGAGTATCCCTTGTCAGAATTTTGAACAAAAATAAAAATGCTGGAATAAAATGCTGTATATGACCTCTTCTTAACTTAATTTTCTAGAGTGAAGTTATTTTTGGTGCCAAATTGACGACTCTGGAATCTGAATAACTTAAAAAATACATATGTAAAATCAATGACACTTTGACCCTGGCTGTGTCTTGACCTAGAGAAATCATCTCTAGGATGAAAAAAGCATAAAAATCCCAAGACCTGTTCCCTTTGCGATGCATCTACTGTTTCTTTTTTTTAGTGAATCACTAAATCCTTTTAACTATCACCCCATCAGTGGCTTTTCAGTATATGGAACTGAACTGGGAACGACCACCTTTATTTACAGCTTTGCAGTGACATGTAGGAATACACTATATGTTGTCTGGGACACCAAGTAGGAAAGTGGCAGATCTGCAGCCTGGAACCTGCTTTTCCAGGTGTCATTGATGAATGCTAGTTCTGAAGACATTCAGTACAGCCATCCCCAAAAAACATGTAGAAGTCCAAATGCTGTCTATGTTGGGTTTGTTCCCCAGTTATACCCATTTGCTATAAAGACTGAGTTGCTTTTTCCAAATTTTACCGATGCAGGTAATTGATTTGCCTGTCAGCAGTGAATAGAGCACTTGTACACCTACATCTGTGGCTAGTTTCCAGTGGTTACAACCAAGGCACTTTTCCAGTCAAGTTGAGCTTCAATGTCCTGTAGTGGCCCTGAACCCAGTGTTAGAATGAAAATCAATTTCTGTGTGCTGTGATGACATTGGACAACAGATGAAACATTCTTCTACTAATTATCTGAATAAGAAAACATCATTTCACATGGAAATGGGCTGGAGTTGGGGAGATGTAATTGGACCTTTACTATTTGTTTGTTTTTCTTGGAGAACGCTGGCAGTTCTTGCAGATTGTTTCTCTCTCAGCAGAGGCACTCTAATGCCTTCAACTGCTTATTTTGTCTGGAAAATTCAGGCACCCAGGATATCGATGACAACAGCAGCAACATTTTGACTTCCAAATCCCCTGGCAAAATAGTTACATCATGTCTGGAAATAATTGGACAATGACAGAATGGAAAAATTACAATGACACAAACAAGACAGGGATGCTCATAGTAATGGGGGTTGTGTGTTCATTCTTCTGAAGGTGGCAGTTCTTAGTGCTACGGGGAAACTCTGGATTGACATCCAACTAAACCCTGCTCTTCCCAAAAGAAATACTGTAGAGATTTCAAGTCCCTAGACCGAGCTTTAGTACTAATCTGCTCTACCAGTATTCCTGCCCTTTTGGTGTGGAGGGTTGGGTGGGACAGCTTGTTCTCCAGATCACTCCCTCCTTGGCTTCTTTCTTGAGGTGATCAAAGACTTTGCTCTGGATTGTGATGTCTCATCCTCAGGAGTTGTCTTATGGATAGAACTGACAGACATTACTGATTAGGGCCAGTTTCAAACCAATGACATTAAAGGCCTTTCATGCCATCAGACCTTTAAAAGGCACAGGACTTCATCTTCCTGTAGAAGAAAATAGTCTTCCGAATTGGAACTGAAGGAGCAATGTGCTCCTTCTGGCTGTCAACGTGTGTGTCTGCTTGACGGGTGCCATCATGATCTATTTTGTCTTCATTCCTTGAATTCTTCTATTGAATAAAGGCTTCATCTCACACACTAGCTTCCAGGGCAGTGTCTCCTGTGAAATTTCATCAGTGTTGTACCTAATACTGAAAGAAAGTAAAGAGTCTGACCTGGGCTGTGCTCTGTAGACCCATAGCTTGCAGGAAAGGCATTTCAGATCTGCTCTGTTGGGTAGCACAGGCACAAACTGGATTGTAGTCTTGTCCTGAATTCATGGTCCTGAGATTACAGTATGTTATTGGCAAGACCTAAAAATAACATTTTATCACCTGAACTCTTTCAAGAGTAAAATCTGGGGATGGTAGAGGGTGCTTGAAAAGACTTACCTCTGGGTGGTCATATGGTCAGTTATGATTGGGTCCTGGGGTGGCATCTGTGGGGTTTGTGGGATTCTTTCCCCATGTTTGTTTTTATGTAGCGTATTTCCCACAGGCTCTTACAATCACAGCAATTTGAAGAAGAACAATGACATAATAAACCAACCCATCTAGTGAAGCTAATGCTGTGGTAGGGGAAATCGGTGCATAAATCCCATTAATTCATAAAGCATAAATTTATCCACCCTGGATTTGTGGATACTGCTACATGCTGCCTCTGACAGCAGCATCATTTCTGGGGTGTGATCTGTCATGTCCTGGCCAGATTCTATCTGAGTGATTACATTTTGCTGACTTGCTGTTTTTATTACTGTTTACATAGTACCGTAAGTCGATGTGGCACTGTACAATAACTGATTTAAGCAGGTAACTAAGAACCTGCATTAGAAAACCTACAACCTCTGTGCCACAGCTAGGGCAATGGAGTACAATACAACAAAAACAAAGCATACACAAAACATACAATAAAACAACAAAAAAACCCATATACAAGCTTTATAGCATGTGTCAGGCAGTAGATGCCTCTTCAGGATGTGGGTTTTTTTCTCTCTAATACTTGCTTAATAAAGAGGAGTTTTGCAATTCGGTGCAGAAGAAGTGGCTACCAGAAGCCGTTCCAAGTCTAAGAATTGTCATGAGAGAAAGTGAGGAAATTGCAGTGAAACAGTGAAAAAAAGAGAATAAAACTGAAGCTGGTGGGAAAGATGGAAAGAGTTAAGGCTGGAACTGGGAAGTATCATTCTTCCCTGCCTGAAGGAGAAGCCTTTTTAAATTTATTTTTAATAGAAGGGAGTGGGGTAATCATTAATGAGGCGTATGAATAGAGCAAACATGGTTCATGGTGAGGAAGACAAGAAAATTAGTTTTGGTAACAGTTTCTGATTGAGAAGGAAGTGGAGGGCATCTGTAGATGGTACTGACACCGCAGTGCTGCAACACAAGAAAACTTATAAGCAATAACAATGCGGGGGTAAGGAAAGAAAGACTCCAGACTACTGCACTCAAATGAAAAAGGTTGCTTATATTTAGGGGTATGCAATCCCAATGGATTCACCACCATGGGGGTTTGAATTGTTGGCAAACTTGCCTAAGTACGGAATTGATAAATTAGGACAGGAACCTGTGGTACAGTGACCACTAAGCATAATGTATTCCTGCCTCCGAAGTTGCTGTTTAGTAGGACATCTCTGCTTCCTGTTAGCCAAGTATCTTGTCTGCTTAGACACTAAGGAGGACATGTTTTCTGGATAAAACCTTAAATTGTGGATTTTACTTGTTTTGTTTGCAGTTCAATCTGTGGTGGTCGCATTGTCATTCAGAAATATTAAAATATAGATTTACTTGCATCTGAATGAAATGTAGGACTATAATTAAGACTCAGCTTTTGATGTCTAGGAGGACAGATTATATTTGACCCTGCAAATTTTTGTGTGGAGTTAGAGTTATGGTAAATGAATATATTTATGAAAATAAAATAACTTCTTAGTAGGTAAAAGAATAAATGGATTGTTCGGTCAGCTCAAGTCAAGTATAGAAAATTATTAATCTGTACTTGATTAAAATCTGGGGAAAAAAAAGAAAGGTGTAAAGAAATAGCAAATGATTACTAGCCCGTATTTTGACTCTTGATTTGACTGACTGTTCTTTTAAAATTGTTTTTCTATGAGGAACCTGCTGGTATATTTTTTTTCTTTTTTCTTTTGTTTGCTTTTTATTCATTATTTTCTATAGGTTTTTTTC
>NW_010272609.1:48763-51170 GCF_000690775.1 Eurypyga helias
CAAGACAGATGGTGCAAATTAAACTTTCAGAAGGGAAAGGCCTCTTACAGTTTTCTAGGGGTTTTTTTGTTGATAAGCTGGTATCAGGTGAGGGGCTGGTGAGAGATTTATGGGCATTAACAGGCTAGCATTAGTGATCATTAGTCATCCAGCACATCCTAAGGATACTTAAAGTATTAAAAATAAACAGATTTTTGACAGACACGTTGCATTAAGTAGGTTCATGGATATAGTTACACCTGACAGTCTTCAAATAGCCTTTTCTCTTATCTCAGGACATATTTCCTAGCCAAATAAATTAATAAAAATTTTTTTAAAAATTAGTAATAATATAGGACATTATGCGTACAGCAGGAGACAATGTTTAAGTCTGTGGAATGCTTTGAAATTCTCAACCATCTCAGTTTTGATGGAATGGTGTTTAAAACAGAACAGAGCTGAGGGCCTGGGCTGGCTTGCAACGTTCTTACACCACCTTGAGATCCATGCCCTTGTTGTGATGTGTTGTGGGATGGAAAATTCAAAATGCGCAGTGCGTTTCAAGCTGAGCTGTCTCCTCTAATGGAACCAGTAAGTGTGGTCCATGGCTTGCCGGGACTGAGTGGCCATTGCTGCACAAGGCCCTGCTCATTTTCCATGATTTTCTTTTCTGTGATCTGTTGATCTGTTTTGGGTCAGAAGCCTTCCTGTCCAACATAGTAGGCAGATGCGCTCTTGAGGAAGGACTACCCTCCTTCCTGAAAGAAAGGTTTTAACTTGGTTGTTTTTAAACTGTTGGTTATTTGGTGTGTTTTGTGCCCGGGAGACCAGGTAACTCCTCAGTATGGTGGCAAATCCAAACCAAAGGAGTTGGGTTACTACTGCCGATGCAACAAATGGACAGCTTGCGTTCCTCCTTTCCTCATCCCTCATGTTGCAATTGCCTTATATTGCATCTGACATCTGTCTTGCAACATGTGACATACATGGAAAATTCCTATGGCAATTGGAACATGCTGTGAAGCTCATAGTTTCACCATCTGTGTACTGGCGAAGCAATGTTGGCCAGGGAACTGAGCACAGGATCAGTATGGAGCTCTTGAGCTTTACCCAGTGTATATATTTTGCCAATTTTTAGCATGGTGCTTCTTTTCTTCATTTCGTCATCATCAGTGACAATGGAAGTAGCTATTATAATACTGTGAAGTTCTGGTGGTTTATTATTTAATGATTGAATAACCTTGAGATTTAACTTGGATCTGAGGGTGAAGGGGTGATTTGGCTTATGTTCCAAACCAGTCTCAATTTAGGTTTCTTTCTACTTCTGTGTTAATACATCATATTTATATGTGTTATCCTGCCATAAAGATACAGGTTTATGGGGAAATGGAAGTGATTTACTTAGTTTTCTCTCCTGTTAGCATAAACCCCTGTAGACAGTGATTCCGCGTCATACAGTTAGTCCTGTGCTTCCCGCTCAGGTGAGAGCTGTGGCTGCGTCCACTGACATTGTGTGTCTGTTAATGATCAGTGGAGATTCAGCTCTGGAAGTGAGCACATCAGTGTTTTCCATTAATGCTTCCTTATGGTGCAAACTGGTTTTGCAGGAGAGCATGTGTTTAGTTAACTCAACGTTCTCTCTTCTGTTTTTCCCAAGGTGATGATACAAAAGTAATTTTCTCTGCTTTAGTTCCGGCCGTTCACTATGGTGAAGGACAGGACAGTGAGGTAAAAACTATGACAATCAGCTCTCTTGCACAGGAGAGCTGCTGGCACAGCAGTTGTTTCAGGTGTCTTACTGTCTGTGGACCATGGCTTACCTAGGATATGTTTGCATGAAAATTCTAAATTCTGAGATGAGGCTGAAGAAAAGGGTGAGACAAGTAACAATACAGAGCCTGCCATTGGAAGAAGATCCTCGTGTGAAGTAAGCATGGATCCCATCCCATGTGGCTCAACCTTCTGATAAGACTTGGAAAAATTGCATTAGCTTAATTATGTTTGGTCACTGGGCCAAATAGTTTAGAAATGAACACGTACACCCTGTCAGAGGAAGAGGACGTTGTTATAATTAGACCTTGGGCAAAGTTCCAGACTGTGACTCCTGACCTGAGTCGAACCACAGATGGGGCTGGGAAGCCAGAGGGGGACCGCTATGAGGAGCGGGTGTGTGGTTAGCTGTTGAAATGACAGCAACTTGTTTGTGTTGTGCAAAAGGGTAAAACAGTACAGCTGAGAAGAGCTGTGGGAGGGATTTATGTGTAATAGTGGGATTCTCTCCAGAGAGAAATTTCCCATTGATTCTCACTGGAGGTATATATAGAAATAGATAATTGTGTATGTTTCATTTTTACAATCACTTTACTAGCAAGAAGTTGAGAGGCAATAAAGCTTTTATTAGAATTAGAACAGCCCCCTCCCCCCCCCC
>NW_010272609.1:51184-104451 GCF_000690775.1 Eurypyga helias
ATGACAGCTTTGTTGTTATTTACCACTCAGAAAAAAAGATGTTCTTTCCTTCATTCTCTTTGTGGCCTCCCTCTCCTCCCCCACCCTGTCCTTTGGAACCACATTTTCCCCAGATTTTCTTCTTCACAAAGAAAAGGCAATAGAAAGAGAAAGAAAGGAAAATATTATTAAGTTAGAAGCTATTAGAATATGTTTATTTTGTTTAAAACTATGTCCATCAACAAAAATCAAGGATTTGTAACTAGTTCTTAATAGCATAACAGTGCAACTTAAGTAAATGCCCCCTGGCATCCTGTGACTGGCAGGCTTAATCTAGAGAAAGACAGTGCTCCTACTTAGAAATGTAATTATTCAGTGATTCAATTCTAAAATATCTATGCTGGACCCCTTTCTAGCAGTCTTCAAATGTTCTTATTTTAAAGGGATCTGGACACCTCACCAATCCACAGTTAAGGTGTTATACCAGTACAAAAGTGCCATTTTACTCCTCTGTGGCAGTGTAAATTTCCTGCACACTGCTTATAGGTGGACCTGCAAAGTACCAGTGTTACAAGTTCTGCGGTGGAATGGTGCTTTGTGAAAGTGAGGCAATACAAGGTTATTGTTCATGTAAGCTCATGCTTATCAGGAGGATATCAGGAAGAAGTTCTTCCCAGAGAGCGTGGTGAGGCACTGGAACAGGTTGCCCAGAGAAGCTGTGGATGCCCCCTCCCTGGAAGTGTTCAAGGCCAGGCTGGATGTGGCTTTGAGCAACCTGGTCTAGTGGAAGGGGTCCCTGCCCATAGCAGGGGGGTTGGAACTAGGTCATCTTTAAGGTCCCTTCCAACCCAAACCATTCTGTGATTCTATGATTTTGCAGAATAGTAAAAGCTGAGCAGCTTTGCTGAGTTTCTCAAGTATAGATCCCAAGGAACGGATGCCAGTTTTGTAAAAACACCAGAGGAGCAAGCACTAGCTTGTGTATTTTTCAGCATTATGGGTGAAGAAGGCCTGGAGATACACTGTTCACCTCTTAGGTAAATCTGCTTAAGATGAAAGCTGAGTGATGAAATGTCAGTACAGGACAACCTGTGATGCCCTGATCAGGTCAGTACTTGCCCTGTAGAGAATGTTAGCCTTCATATCCATTCTGTAATAGTAATTTCCTGGTAGGGTACCTCTTTTGGAGGAGTGATTACCAAAGTCTTTACTGAGCTCATAAAGGGCGATGTTATGGTTCTATCACTTCAATGTCTGCCAATTTTTCGAAGGAGGATTTACTGCCCATGCCCCAGAGAATGCTGATCCTTTGACGGTTGGTGAGGAAGCCTCTAGACAGCAGGCCAGAACTTGGTTACAACTGGATTGATGCAACTGTAGTTATATTGTATGCAAATCAGGTTTGTCTCATTGATTTGAGTTCCTTCTAAGATAAAATTTTGTCAAACTGATGGGTTCTAACCTCATCCGTGACCAGGTTACCATAAAGGACATTACCTTTGGAGTAATTCCTGAGAAAATGGCCCATGGTGGACAAGTTCAACTTCTTCTGAGGCTCTCTTGCGAAATCTTTTCAGAACTGAACCTCTTATGTCTCCAACACTGAGAGGAAACAGAAGTTGCTGTGCACGTCATTGTGCTAGATTTGAGGGCATTTTGGTATTGCTAACTGAACCAGTGTCAGAGTCTGGTTCCAGGTTTAAGTTGGCCTTTGGCACCTCCTGGTGAGAATGCAGTCTTCTTATAAATGTGCTTTTGAAGCTGGCATCACCCTGCCCTAGTGAGCCCTGAGGAGACATGCCACCCCTTGCAGAGTTGGCATGGGGAGCAAAGGAAAGTAAGCATGCCAGGAAGTACTTGGTGCTGGCTCACTTTCCTTTTAGCTTCATGAGGGTCACAGGTGATGCCCCTCCGGTGGATAAAGGAAGGTGCTAGATAAATTAATCCCAGCACAAAGTAGGGCAGGTGATACTTGCCAAGTGCATAATGCCACAAGTGTGGAGGTTTGGGTGGTTGGGGTTTTTGTCGTTGGTGGTAGCTTAGGGTTTTCTTAAGTGAGCATGCTGATTTCTACACACAAAGTCCCTGGAGAGCTTCTGGCCGTGTGCAGGACGTTAAGTTCCACTGTGCAGCTGCTGTCCTAAAGGTGCTTGTCCTAGCACAGCTACTTAGACTCTGAGAGCTCAAAGCAGCTTTGTTCTGGCAAGCAAACAGACCGAAGCTGCGTGGGGCAGGTTAGGGCAGCAGCTGCTCTGATGACAAAGCTCAGCTGTGTTGCTGCTGATACAGCATCCAGCATCCTGCGGTTGGGTTCACCTGCCACTTCCCTCCCTGCTCTCGTGCCCAGGGAGCTGGGCTTCACAACAGGCTTTAATTATTTACTCTCTAAGGATATGGCTTATTCTGCAGATTAAGTGAAAAAGTGAAGTCCTTAAAAAATATAACACAAATAAGCCCCTGAGCTGTCAAACAACAAGTCCCTTAAAAGGGCAAAATATGCAGCTCTCTGTGGACTGCACAGATCCCTCCTTTCAAAGTGCTGGCAGGAGGCTTCCTGTTTGGATGGGCCGCTCACAGACGGTGTTGTGGGGTGAAATCAGTCACTCCCCAGCTCCTCCCTCCGGCCTCCCTTTATGCTCCTGATACCAAAGGCCCTTGAGCCTGGGTCCTGTCAAGATGGGATCTGGCAGCTCAAGTGTAAATCTGAAAGCATGCATTAGCACCGTGCAGTGCCTCCTCTGGATACATAAAACAGCCCAAACTAGTTATGTGTGTTTGAAAATGTGATAGACAAAACGCTCCTACTGCGACTGTCCTGGCCATAAAGGGATAAGTGGGTGTTTGGTGGTCTGGCTCCAGAGTGGTGGAAAATTGATTTCTGCTTCATCATTCTGTTGGGTTTTTTATTTTCACTAAATGGGATACCTTTGGTGGATTCTTCCATTTATCCTGTGTAAATTCTCCAGTGTATGCTTTTTGCTTCTAATACTTTGGTTTCTTTACTGTAGCAATGAGAGAAAGGGCAACACTGGCATTCATTGGTTGGCTACTGAGTGTTACTGATAAATCTACCTGCTGGACAATCCCACACTGAGGCATTTAAAACCTTTTGAGAAACTTTGTGAGAGGTGATTTTACACTGCCATACAAGAACATGTTAATACCATATTAAAACTTGGCTACCTTGTCTAGCTTGAGTTTTGATTTTGCTGGTTTGTGTCTCAGGTTCTTCTGTCCTCTTCCAGCTGTTGCACCAGTGATAACCGTTGCAATTGCAGAGAGCTCCACAGATCCAGCAGTTTTCTTTATCACTTAATGTCTGTTGCTTATGTTTGGGTTTTTTTCTTCCTGCAGAACATGATCAGAAGATAGCATCATACACCATGATCATGGCCCCCCGAAAAAGGAATCGTCATGCGTTGGGGTTTCTCTGTTGTTTTGGGGGTAGCGACCTCCCTGAAATCAACCTCAAGGACAATAACCCCCTCCAATTCCTGGAGTTTTCTGTCCCAATCCCACCAGCAGAGGAGCTCAATGCCAGATTCTCTGAACTTGTGGTAAGTTTCTGCTGGCTGATTGATATAATCTAGGGGGTGGATGAATTCCTTCCTTCAAAGGAGGAGTAAAGGGACTTAAGGGACTAATTAGGGATAGGAAAAAAGCTTCTGTTGAACCTTTTTTCTTTTTTTCTCTCTTTTTTTTTTTTTTGTCTTTTTTCTTTCTCCCATGCTTTTATGACCAATTCCTTGGTGGGAGAAAGGTGGCAAATGACAGGATGGATGACAGTGGCACTGGGTATAACAAAATGCTTAAATAAGCTGATTTATTCTCACAGCACTATGCAATTCTCCGGGTATAGGATTGGGCATATCAGAAAGAACCTCGTAAGTTCTCTAGAAAATGAATGCCTCACAGTCAATTTCTTGTTAAAAACTTCGGGGTAAAATCTGCTGTAGGATATAATACAGTGGAAAATCTTAGGGTTTGTGGGCCTTTTAAATAAGGACTGTCCTATTCTGTTGATCAGTAACATACTGCTGGTGAGGTATAAGAATCAGGTGACCATGCAAATTATGTTTCATCTGCCAGCTGCCTTTGAACCATGAAAAGGTGCTGTTTTAGCAACAGACAAACAGGAAGGGAAGCAGTTAGTTCAGATGAACTTTGTCGTTTGCTTTTGTGGTAAATGTTGTGAATTCCATTTAGCAGGCACTTACTATTCATGCCTGGCATCAAATGACACTTGTGGATGAAAAACACAGGCAGAGGTCATAGGGCTGCGCTGTTTTGCAGCCTGCATTGTAAAGCTGATGCCCATTTCATGTAGTTGATTAGTTGTCTCATTACCACTCTGAATCTGGAGGCTATATAAAGGGTATATATGCCTGAGTTGTGCTGAGATGAGGAATAGAACAGAAAATATTAGATCTCAGAATTAGAGGAGTTTGCCAGTAATCTTTCTACACTATACCTACAACGTTAGCCCAGTAAGTGCTTGTCCATTACTATGGCTTCAAAGTGCTATAGCAATGAAAATAACCATACAGTTTGGGTATGCAGGAGGAGGTCAACATATGGGCAACTATAGTATGTCATACCAAACATAGGGAGAGCTACAGTTTGTCAGATCAGTGGTCTGACAGCCTAGCCCAGGCTCCCATTTCCAGATAGGGTGCAAAGCAGAGGAAGGATATAAGATATGGCCATAGGGGGATCTCTTCCAGAATACTTTCCAGCCCTCTAACAATTTTTTAGCTCAAGAGCTTCCTCAGCCAAAGTTGCTTTCCATGTACATAGTAAATTGGCGTGTACTTCTTCTCCAGCAGCTGTTCCCACCTCCCCTAGCACCCATGACAGTTTTTTAGCATTTGCAGTATTCTATGCTAGGGGTGTGGGAAGGAGTCAGTAGGGTTTCTGACTGCGGAGAATTCTGCTTGGTGACAGGTCTCTGTCATGAGTAAGAGTATAATCTGTCATCTGTTCCGCTGTCAGTTTATTTCTGGATGCTGCTTAGGTATTGTTTTTCACATGCAAAGCTTTAATCGCTCTATCAAAGTTCACCTTTCTCCAATACTGAGATCCATTGAAGCATTCAATCCAACCTTCCTGAAGACGTCACCAACAGATGTGCTTTGCTCCTGAACTTGGCTTGCTAAAACTTGAAACTGTTTACCTTTGGGTCATAGCACAAGACCTGTTTTAGTTGCTGCTGGGCTTTTGCTTATTGAGAAGGATATCGGTTTCGATGAAGAGTTTTGAGGGTTTGTGGTGGTATTAAGGGTGCTTTTAGCTTTTTGTTTTATGCCTGGCAAATACCGGTGTTCCATGTGCTTGTGGCAAAACAGCTCACAGCTGCCTTATGGAAGTCTGTAAAACAGTATGATTTATAATGTTTTCGGTGCAAAATTTAATGACAAGTATACATGATGACCTGTAAAAATTTTTGGCCCCAGAAGTTTGAGAGTTGTTGGTCTGTGCTATAACTTATCAAATGTGCTGACAGCCTGTAACTGGTATATACATTTCAAACAAATGAAGGTATTGAAATGAAAATAGATCATATTCACGTTCCTATATTTAATGATAATACCCTAGCCATCATTACACAAGAAGTGAGGTGGGATGGAAAAGTGCTATTTTTCAGAAGGTTAATGGTGTATATCGCACATTTTCATAAACATTCAGGATGGTGATGCATGTCTGTAGGAGTTCCTGGGTAGGCAGGTAACACTGGAGCGGTAAGGGCTGTATGAGTGAGAGAACGGGTGCTAGAAACTGGGCTGGCAGAATTTGCCTAGAAGGGCTACTTTGTCCACAGGTCCGGATTAATGCATGTTCTATGAGACACTAAAATAAAACAGGATACATCTCTATTGACAACTCAGATGAGATTTTAATTGGATTAGAAAGATTCAATCTCTAAATGTGCCAGTGTAAATCAGCGACCTGGAAGTGCCTGAGAGTGCTCTGTGCTGTGTACTGGCCTCCCTGCTGCTTATCCGTTAGGGTCTAGTCTGGGTGCACTTCTGCTATATAAAAAACAGATTTAAGTGTAAAGGCTTTTGACCCAAATCCCCAAGTGAAATGATAACACCGACATCATCTGAGATCTGTAGTGAGAAGATCATTTGTGTTAGCTTCATGAAGCAGGCCCAGGGGGTATAGCCTCATCTTGCCATCTGCTCTACAAAGGGTATAATGAAACATTGGTGTGCTTGAATGAATTTTTAAAAGCCTTATTTTTCCCCTTGTTGCAGTTAAAATCTGGGGCATTTCCCACATAAGACTTAATAACAAAAGAGGCTAATCCTATCTGTGCTGGAAAAGCCTCCCTTGTGATGAATTTTCCAGTCCAGTAAATATTGTGTGTTTCTACCTGTCTTTCTGAGGAAAATTGACATTTTGAGACCCAGAAGCATGTATTCTCTTGTTTCTGTGGTGCTTAATATAATGAGAAGTGTATTTGGAGATGTCCATTTTGCAAGAGGAGGAATTAGGAATATGTTGGGATCCTTTATTTGTGATGGAGTCACAAGATCCCTCCAGAGCTTGCAAACTTGTTTGTGTAGACTCCAGGCTGAGGTAAGTATACATCTATGGGCTGCTTTGTTTGGGGAATGCACCCACACCAACTAACTGAGTAACAGCACCTGCCTAACTGGACTCAGACCAAGGCAGTGGTTGTCAAATGACAAGTTGATGCTGTTTTCAGTCAAAATGTCTGCTCTCGATGCTGCTCACCCAGAAAAAAAAAACAACCAGTTCTAGGCTGGATCCCAGACGTTTGTGATACTTGAAGCTGGATGCTGTGTTTAGGCCTTGTCTCCTCGATCAGAAAATTAGAACAGAAAGGGTTACTCCTGATACGGGCCAAATTCAGTCTTGATTCATTTTATTGGGAGCATGTGCAGGGAGTAAGTCTGAATGAAGACCCTCAGGATGATTGGCTCTGGTGTTGTTTGGGCTAAGTCAGCAGAAGATTTACTAGCTCTCAGGCTACCTGGTGGCAGTGATTGCCTTGGGACTAATACAGTGGTGACAGTACAGGTGAGTCCTTATCAGAAGTCTAGATGCACAAGACATCCTTGTGACCACAAGCTTTGCCCTTCAAAGGGTTGCTTCTGTGTACCCAACTAAAAGAGGGCAGAACAGCTGGCTTTAGCATCTCTCCTTCAGTGAACAGGCAAGGAAGAGAAGCTCTAGAAAGTAGGGTGTGCGGTGCGGTCTACATTATAAATTATAAAACTGTCCCTACCGTCTGTCAGGGGTGTTCTAGCCAGCAGCACTTGTGCTTTTTTCCTCAGTCTCTCTTTTTATCTGGCACTGTGTATGCTACCATGTGTATGCTGCTGCAGTTGGTGGTCTGTTCAGTGGGTGCCAAGCTAGTTTTGTGCCTGCTGGCAAAAATGGCTGTGCAAGCACATGTGTTTTTCCTTGTGCAGATTTATTGACTGAACAGGAACTGTAGAAGAACTATTGCAAGGCAAGGGGAAATAATTTTTTTCATGAAACAACTTCTCCATGTCCTTGTTCATATTTGTCAGCAGTGGTGTGTTCTTGTCACAGTGGATTCTGATTCTTTTTGCTCAATATTAGAGTTGTCTTGTTTGTTAAGGGTGGTGTGCTGCTTGGCACTAAAGATTTTGCCATCTAGATCTCCCTTACACAGCAACCTGATGTGAACTCAGACCATGCCAAGAAGGGTAACATAAATGATGGAAATTCAGGGAAAGCAGAAAAATGTAAAGAATGCTACACAGAAAAAAAAGCAGTGTAAAGAGCTTGTGCCTTTGTTGTTTCTCTTTTCATTTCTTTTGTTAGTGGCTCTGTTGAGATGGTCATGGGGTTTGAGAAGGCGGAGTTCAAGATTGTCTATTTTAGGATGGAAGATCCCTGGGGAAGAAGTGGAGTTGTCTTTTGAGTTACCGTTTTCCAAGTTGATCATATTATTACAGCCTCTAAGCTTGAATCATATTTTTCTCCTTTGAGTTACCTGCACCACATTAGATTCTTAGACTGGGAAAGATCTGAGGAATGCTCACTGTTATCCCCTCTTAGTCTTGGCTGCCTTTGAAGCATTCTGGTATTTAGCTCAGGTGGGACATTGACTGGGTTCTTTTGACATGGTGTGTTTCTCTTACGTTGCATTTGAACCTGATTTGGTGGTGGATTTTGTTTGTTTTCTCCTCAGAGTACCTAAATAAAAGGTTTTATTGACTTTATAGATGCAGAAAAGATTTTATCCATATTACTATTTACCATCCTCCTAGGCTTTTCCACTTATGCCACCAAAAGTTCCTATGAATTTACACAATTTACAGTCAAGTAGCAGCATAAATACTCTCTGTTTCTGAAAACTTCAGGATTATCCAACATCTCTTTTGGCATGCTTTTATACTTCTTGAAATGACAGCTCCTTATGAGATCCCATCATTCCTTAGCTGCCAAAAGAGGTAGGTTGCTGTTTGGGTGGGGCAACATATGATCTTCTCTCTCTCTGAAGAGATCCAGTTTTCTGACTCTACTGTGAAAGCCCGATTTTGTTATACACACAGAACTGCTATGTACTGTCCTGGACAATGAGGTCACTGGAAATCAAAAATGCGTTTTCCCTTGTAATATTGCCTGAGTGCAATGAAATGAAGATGCAACCAAGTGCTGAATCAAGGGCTCTGTCTTTCCCTCAAGATCAGGCACCTTCAGTGTGTTCAGCCCATGCTGGGAACCTTGATTGAAACCTTAACCTTGATTTCTGTCTGCAGTCCTCTGTAACACCAACCCCAAGAACATGGAACTATGTCCCTTCCTGACATAACCCTAAATTCAACTCTTAGCTGCTCACCTTGTCACCTCAGATACCATAATATTTAGTCATGGCTTCCACAGCAACACAGTTGGCTAAATTTCTGAATTAGAGATGAGCTAGCCCAGGAATCTGACTGGAATGAATGGCAGTGACTACGACAGCAAAGATAAGTGAGAAAATGAGGATCATGTTAATTCCATCTCTTGTAATAAGAGCTGTGCAGAGGAACTCCCATGAAGGGGAAAAATACAAGGACGTAATGTGTCGGGAGAGTCTGAGCAGCAGAGGCAGCAATGTCGTAACCTTTGAATACTCTGATAACTTCTGTAACTGTGACTAGAACTTTTAACGCCTTGTGCCACTTGAGGAAGGGGAATATCTAGAGTAAGGTGCCTGTTGCTTTACTCTACCTTTTGCTCTTGCCTTTTTTCTCTGTCCTCTCCCATCGCATGGGTCTCTTGGTTTGTTGTTTTTTTGTTTGTTTGTTTGTTTTCCCCCTGCACATTTAGCTAATCCCATACTAAGTAAGTGAATGTCTTTATCTTGCCCTGAAACGGAAGTGTGGAATTAGTGGGGTGTTTGCTTCTGTAACATATTTTGCTGTGCTCTCCTAACTGCCCAGGATAATAGTTTCCAGCACTTTAGTGACAGAATGCTGAAGAATGTGAAAGGAGTTTGTTGCTCCACTCTGAGCACATGAGCCATCCACGTGACTGTTATCTTTGCTAGTCCTCTCAGGACAGAGACAAAGGAACAGTAGGGTCACTGGGGACACATTTCTAGTAGCATTGGAGGAAGTGATCAGTAACAGAAGGTCTAGGAAAAGTCAGCTCTTTGCTTACTTTGTGACATCTCTTCACATCTGCTCCTTCTCTACCTTCACAGTGAACAAAATTCAGTGGTGATAGTCTCTCTTTCCAGAGGACAGCAAGTTAGAGAAAAGAAAGAAAAAGGAGTTTTATGTTAAAAGAAATTAAGGTACCGCATGGAGGTATCTGAGAATTCATTTATTTATTTTGTCAGAGGAAGCAAAACAATTTCTGAGCAAGGTACCAACTTGGCATGCACTGGGTAACACACCTTCATCAAGAACCACAGAGAGATGAGATCCAAACATAAATGACTGTAGTAGCGGTTCCCACTGCGAACAGCTGACTTGGAAGAGGCACGTTTCCTTCAGGCTTAGTTCTCCCTTGCAGGCCATTTAATATAATGGATACAACATAAACCTCAGATGAAAACTAGGCTTCACCGCATTGAGTAAGTACTCCCATATATCACTGGTCCCACTCAAGCTTGCCAAGTCCTAGCTAGCTGTGGCAGTGTTCTTGAGGCCCCTCTTTGGCTCTGTGACCTGCAAGAGTATTTATGGGGTAAAATGTACAAGGAATGCCTCTGCTGTGGGCTTTCCTGTGAATATAGACTGCCCTAAATATTAGTGTGTGTAGGCACAAGAGGGCATCAGCTGTGCTTTTCTGTTTGTTGGCAGGCCTGGAGAATGAAGTTCTCTGTTTCTCCCACAGCTCCCTTGTAATACTTCTGAGGAAGAGAGATGCAGAGTGGCCTATTCTCTCTCCTGGCTCCCAGTGTGACGCACCACCTTCCCAGAAAAGTACCCTTCTTGTCTGAAGCTTATGTAGTCCTTAGTTTCTCACTGAAAGTTTGAGGCTTAGAAGACATACATTTAGGTCCTCACTTCAAACCCCAAACATGTGTCTTGCATTGATAACAGTATTTAATCACATTTAAATTCAGGCATGTTGCCAAGATTTGAGTATTTCAGTTTCCAATTATCAGTCTTTAGGGTTATTCTAGCCTCTTCCTGAATTCTTTTTAACACAAGAATTTAATTTCTGTGTCACTTGCCCTGCGTGTAACTCATAGACTATGCTTCTGACAAGCCTGTGGCCTTGTGATGTTGATCAATGCAAATTTATCCACTACCAATTTAAAAGTGCCTCTATGCTGCTTCGCCCATAAGAGGAAGGTTCTTTTACTTCATGTGCCCATCCCCTCTGTGCTTTTCTCTAATGAATGATCGTACCTAATCAGTCAGGAAGGTTGTGTGATGCCAAATGCAATCAAGATCTGGACAGGTCCTTCATTTTTATTTGCATATGATGAGCTCTGACTCCAGCAAACTAGGAGGCTTGGCTGCCCTTGGCTCAGTGGAGACTCCCCACCCCAATTATTACTTCCTTCCTTGTGCTTAATGAGAAAGCGGCAGTGGAGGCTGTTAGAAAATACTGATGATGAGACTAAGCTGGATTTTTCATGACCAGAGGCTCATATCCAGGAAGAAAGCTTAGCATCACCATCTGAGTAGAAGACACTGTCTCAGAAGGCTGAAAAAGGCAAAGCTTTGAGGCAGCAGAATGCTTTTCTCGCTGATGGGGTCCAGGCCACAAAAATGTTCCTTTCTCTTGGGTTAGTTTATAGTTGTCAAATTAACGTTTTGCATGCACCCAGATGCACTTGTCTTCTATTATAATAATGGCAAAAGTACTGGTTGGTTTAAGATTTCTGAAGCAATTAGGGGACTGAGGCTGGGGAGGCAAAAGCTTTTCATGGTATCATAGTCTCTCTAGTTATGCACAGATGTTCCTTTATGTCCAGCAAGGCTCTTCGGTCCAAGATTGTACATCCCCAGGATACCTTTTTTTCTTTTTTTCCTGCTCTTCAAAGAGAGCTTTTTAATAACGTTTGGTCTGCTTTACATGTGTCCCACCTGCAATACTTGTGTCCAAGTCCCTGATTTTAGTGTGCATATCGCTCCAAGCAGCGTCCTGTAGTTACTCAAGTCCCAGTATGTAAGAGGTATTACATTTTAGGCTTAGTTTCCCCTTCAGACACTCACCTACCTATGGAGTCCTGTGACAGGGACAGGCTTGTGGCACTGAGTGCAGCACCAGCACTTTCTCTAGGCTCCTTTCCAGTAGGTGCAGCTGGCTGGCAGCTCCCAGCTCCCTGACCAGCTGTGTAGGAAGCAGCAGTCACTGTGCTGCGAATGTGTGAGACCCAGATGCTCTGAGAGGAGGATGTGATGGGAGCCAGGTTTCACACTCTGTGCCTGAGAATCAATAGGGTTGTGTAAACAAATGCAAATCCTGGCCCAGTTTATGTGCCAGAATTTGGGTGTGAAGAAGCTGCGGGTATAACCAAAGTACTTGTGTAGTTACAAGGCTTTTGTGAAGGGATACGCTGTTTTGTAGATCTTGTGGCTTTATGATAAATCTTAAGGACAGGTCGGTATCTGGTGTAATGCAGTTCAGTTCCACTGAGAACAGTAGTGGAGTTACATCCTTCTACATTGCCTGAAATTTGGCCTGCGTGCTATTTTCTATGTCTGTGGTGATTGTCAGCTTCTGAATATCCCAAACAGCATATACTAGCCACCTTTCTGAAATGTGGGGAAGGTAGTAGTCATGGTGGGAATACCCAAAGGGAACGTTTGAGTGTGTTCTGAGTGTGTTTTACTTAGAGTAGACATGAAACCCCTGAGAAAGACCTACTTACTGGACTACATGTTTTTAGCAGGATAATCCTGGTGTTGCCTGACTGAGGAAATGCATGTAGTCCGCCTAGGGCGTAAGAGGAGAATTACTGGATTTTGGAAGCACGGCAGATGTAGCTTGGGATGGAAAAAGAGGGAAAAGAACAGATCCTGCCACTAGAGAATGGATGTTCTGAGATGTCAGTCTTGTGTCTTCCCTCTACTGAGTGCTTGGAAGCTGCCGTGATATCCTATCAAATAAGCCACGGAGAGGGTGGATGTGTTTATTGTTCAGAAATCTTGTGTCCACGTGTTTCTAATACCTTGTTGGGATTTGATAACACTATCTTGTTTTGGCATGGCTGCAAGTGCTAAGCAGAATTACACAGAAAGAAGGAAATAACATCAAGCTTTACTGTGTCTGCTTTCCTTACTGAGACATAATTAATATTTGAATGGCTTTTGTGTTGCATTATGGCTGTAATGAAGAGTCAGGAACCTTCTGGAGGCAGTCTGAAATCTGCTGAAGTGATAAAACACTGAGATGATATTGATAATAGGAGTCATACGTGGTAGCTGGAAGGATCATATTAATTTATCTTTGTTGCAGCTTTCTGGGGCTTTTCCAGCTCCACTTGGATACAGAGTAGACAATCACTGCCTTTCTTCTAGAATTGGACTAGCATTCTTACACAGCTCCTAACACTTTGGTGCCTGCTGACTTAGAGTAACTGGCTCTGCCCTCTCCAGTAGAAAAAGAGCCAGTGCAGCAGTACAGATGTGTCCTATTGCTCCACTCCTTTGAAATGGCTTCTCCAAGTATGATTCCTGCCCTACTGCAGTTTCTATCCTTTCTTTGCTTCTCTTTATTAGTGTCTTACATTGTTCAGAGCTGTATTAGGTGACTTACAGTTTTATTAAGACCTTGTACCTCACCTTTAGAGAGGTTGTTTGAATCTAGATTGGGTCTGCTGAGGAGAGGTGGGAAGACTGTTATGAATCAGGTCAGAAAGGTCATTTGGGATGAGAAGATGCCCCCTGGATGTGCAGCTGGGAGAAATGGCAGAGGACAGTTCTACATGATGCAGAAAGCATGATGGCCAGATTGTAACTGGATGAGAAATTACGATAAGGAGAGACAAAGTTTTCCAAAGCGATGAAGAAAAAGACACAGGGAATGCAGTAGCTGGGGTGCTGAAGGGAGAGCAGAAACCAGGGGCAGAGATGTAGGTGACATGGGATGAATGCTAGGCTAAGACAATCTTTTGGCTATGCTTTTGGAGAGAGCTTGCACATTGATGAAGGGAGGTTGAATGACGGATGTCTGTTTCTTCTGCACTTGATAGAAGGGCCAGGTCTGAGATGATGTAGGAGGCATGATTTGTCATTTATCCTGATATGAGCAAGAAAGGAGGAGCTAGTTACCCATTATGATGAAGACCTTATAAAATTTATCTGGGGAGTAAGTGAAACATCTCAGGGAGGAGGAATGGTAGTGAAAGTGAATGGGATACAAGTGTTTTTCAGGGTAGGAGTTATCCCTGCTAAGATGGAGTGTAGCTGGGATTTAGGAGGAACTGTTAAAAAAATAAGATAATTGAATGGAGAAGTCGATAACAATCATGAAGAATCATCTGTTTAATATGTTGACTCAAACTGACTGTATTTGCTCATCTAGTAGCGGTATCTATATCAGATATAATCATTGCTCAGATAGTGTATCATATAGCCTGAGGGAGGGTGGGAGAAAAAGGTTTGTGATTATGTCATGACTCTGTGTCCTTCTGTGGGTGGATTGTGTCTTCAAACAGTGCTCAAGATTGTTTATAATTCAGGGAGACTGTTAAGTAATCTGGGTTGGATCTTCCAATGTTGGAGGGCAATGGCCTTTTCTTGCCATGTACCTGGTCTGCGAGACCCCAACACAAGCAGCACAAGGTGCTGCAGATGAGGCTGTGTGGATGGAGTAGCACCTTTTTAGGGTACAGGGTTTTCAGGTCAACAGTTTCCTGGAACCTTCCTCCATGCTGGGTAAAGGGGACTTTTGGTGTTGCTAAATACAGGAGCTGAGTGGCCCTTGTGCTTATCCCTTCAGCACTGTGTGGGAGCGGCACCCAGAAGGCAGGTGTCAGAAGGTGCTTTTCCTGTCACTCATAGCACCAGGCTGCCTCCATGGCTGCTCTGTTCTGGCATGTTTTGTCAGGAGGAAATATAGACAGATGCCTTCCACCTGGCACTGGAACACCACAGGCTCACAGCTTTTAATGCTAGATACCTTGTTTCAGTAAATGAAAGTCTGTAAGCTTGCTGGGAGGAAAACATTTCAAGAGCATTACTTCTTTTTCCTATGTACTTCTGCAAGCTTATACAACTAATTTCATGCACTTGTGAGTTTGTTTCCTCTGAACAGGGAATAGTAATGCTGCTTAAACCAGTTTTAGTACAGAATTGTAGCCAGATTGAAAAGGTGCTGAAAAGATGCAGCACATGTGAGTCACAGGTAGGACAGGAGTCTCCCAGTGCAAAATGTATTGTATTTGAAGATCTCGGGAACAAATCTTTACTACTGCCTCCTGTCGTAGACGTTGCCCTGGTCTTACCTAGTTGTTATTGTTTTTTAGGGGGAATCTGATGCAAGACTCTACAGCCTTCCTGGCCAGACTCTTTCACATGTGGACCCAGTGCTGTATGTGAAAGGGCCCTAGTCAACATCTGTATATGCTACACACCTCTGTATTAAAAACACTTAAGGGCATCTTCTAATTTTGCATTTTCCCATCATTCTTTGACCACATAAAGGGGAAGGCTGCCCAGACTAATAACACAAACACCTTCTGAAGAGAATTTAGCAGGGTGTACAACAATGTTATGCAATGGTTTGCTAGGTGAAGGTTTGACAAATAACTTCTCCAAAGGAAATTACAAGGGGAAAGCAGATTGCAGTTTCCCAGTTTGGAAGGTGTCCAGGGAGATCCCTGAGTCATGGAAAATCCATTGGGATTGCTGTAGTGGCTGTGTTTCAGCATTACATCTTGCACAGAGAGCAACAGCTGGATGAGTTTGTCAGTCGGTGTAAAGTTGTTGGCTTCTACATTGATGATGCGAGAGAACTTTTGGATTACAAATGCTTAATCAGATAATAAATGGAATTACAGTTTGTTGTTAGGAGATGAATTTGTTCTGCAAAGCAAATGCTCATCCTTCTCTTACTCCTTTTGCTGTATTTTGTGAAAGTTTCTGATAATTTCTTTCTTAGAAATATTTAGAGAAAAACATCTTGGCTGGTGTTTTCATAAGCCCAGTGATGTCAGTGCAGTAGTTGCTGTCCTGATTATCAGAATGCTTGAGCAATGAGACAGGACAGGGTGTGAGTGAGTAACCAAATACACTGTCATGCCTTCAGTTCAGTGTTTGACTATGGAAATACTTGGTTTATGTGAGTGAAGAGCATTGTGGAATCTCAGAGGAGATAACAAAGCCACATATGTGGGTGTTCTTCTAGATGATCTGGACTGATTAGTAGTAGGTACAGCTCATCTCCACTTACTGAAGTAGAAGTTAATAGGTAGGGAAAAGGGGACAGCATAGAATAGTGTGTCTGAAGGTTGTGCTGCAGACTGTAGAACAAGCCGGTGTTATAGGCTGTCTAGCCGACCGGTTTAGTCTCTGTTACAATTTAAGGCAGGTAATTCAATTAATATTTTGCACTTGTGTAAATCCAGAGTAAGTCCACTCAGTTTAATGGCGTTAGGGATATTCTGATCTCTGGTTTGCACTACTAAATCTGGAGTAATTATTCAGAGAGCAAGAGAAGAACTAAAGCCAGTTTCTGGTTTCACTTCTATCAGTGTAAACCTGAACTTATGCCAGAAATGATGATGATTTATTTGAGTTCCTCTGAGTTTACCCTTCATATAAGTTTGAGCATGTGTGTCTGAGCTGCACAACCAAAGCTTGATAAGAAGTTAATTTTGCTCATTAGATTCTTAACTGACCTCTCAGTTCCTCCTGCCCTTTTGCATAATATTTTATCGGAGATTTAAAGGTCAGCCAAGCTCTGACTTACCCATGTTTTCCTCCATAGGGGCATATGACAAATAGGATGCACACAAGAGGATAAAGCTGGGAGGAGAGGAGTAGGCGACACCGACACCCCTGGAAATTGAGCCTGCCTTTGGCACAGGGCTGCAGCCGCAATTCCCAGCCCACATTTTGAGGGTTGAGCCAGCAGGCCTGTGTTTGGGCAGGAAGCGATCAGAGAGGTGTGTGCCTGTGTGCTTTGGCACCGTCTAAGCTGTGAATTGCTCCAGCCTAGGAACCTCCCCTGAACTCATTAGTATTAAAACAGAACAGAGGAGACTTTGTAGGGAGGGAGAGGGTGGGGAAGCCGGAAAGGTAGCAGTTTAGACGGCCATTTCCTAATAACCTTTCCCACACCTACCTTCCCATACAGGGTCTCATCTGAAGGACATTGGCATGAAAAACAAACCCTGGCACAGGGAGGAGGAAGAGAGGGGGAAATGAGGGGAGGAGAAGGAAAGGAAATGAGAGGGGCAGGGAATGGGCACTGTGCTGAAACAGCAGATTTTATTGTTATTTAGTGTTATATATGGTGATACTAGAAGCTCTGTTTGAGAGAGTGATTTGATATACTGTGTATAACCAGAATGTGGAGGTAAATGTGGTACTTTGCTCTAGAGAACTTGCAACCTGTCACAGTGAAAAGATGTATCAAGCAAAGGTTTAACAGCTTCAGTTCTGTTTGGTGTTTTCATTTAATTGACTGGATAGTGGAATACAGAGCATACCTATTAACTTTCCAAATGTCACTAGGCTGTAAACACTGTGGATATATTAAAAGACAAGCTTAAAAGAAGATGGAGAAATTGTGTGAAAAAGGGTGGGATTCAATGGAGCCAGTGAAAATATGTTCCTTTTAGGAGCAAATTTGATAATTCAGGATGGGAAGCAGCCAGGTGGGTACACTTCTTCAGAGAAGAAACTAGGGGTTATAGTGGATCACGAGTAAGCACAAGTCATGCAGGTTTTATTTAAAAAAAAAAAAAAAGTCAAGTCATTGTCTTCATGGAATATATAACCAGGAATGCAGTCTGGAAGATGCACAGAGTAATCTCTGCACTCATCATTGATAAGGTCTCAGCTGGAACGTTGTCCCCGCTTTTGAACAGTGCTCTTCAAAAAAGATGTACTTTGACCAGGGAGAGACCGGAAGTCAATTAGAAGAGGAATGAGAGGTCCAGAGGACATGACCCCTAAGAAAGACTGAAAGAGCTGGGCTTGTTTAGCCTCAAGAAAGATGGCTGAGGAGGGACGTTACAACAGCCTTTAACAGGCTTGAAAACTGTTATCAAGAGGAAGGAAGAAGTATGCTCACCGTGTTTGTGGTTGATAGGGCCGGAAGTAATAGGCTTAAATTGCAGCAGCCGAGATTTAGATTAGACATGAGCCTGACTATTCAGTTTTCATCCCCATCCCTCTCACTGGACTCATTCCAACTCACTGACATGGACAGGCAGCCCATCCTAACAGAAAAAGCAGTGATGATAGTCATCTGTTTGCATTATTGTCTGCATATGCCCACCCATATCCATGGAGTGTCTCTCTTGGTCTACTTATATTGTAGCTCTGTATGTAAGAGAATGCCTATCTAAGTTTTGATCTGTCTCTCAAAACATCTGTGTGTATTGTTGCATAAACAGGTACTAGTTTTCCTCATTCTTTCTCTATTTGGCCCAGCAGATTGTTGTCTCATGCATGCGGTTTGTCTGTGAAGGGCAGAAAAATGAACAACAGATGCTTCTAGTGGCCTGTGAAAGGGGACTACCACAATAAGCCTTGCTGGTTGTATGTACTTGTATGCTGTCAGGTCACAGAAAACTTGAAGGAGTAGGAGAGAAACAGGATTTAGCTCTTCTGTAGGAAACAAGTAATTAACCAACAATTAATGAGGAAAAAAGGAAGCAGTACAGTGGGAGGGGGTGGGTGAATGTTAACTGACTTTCTTCAAGATAAATTTCTCTGCCAAAAATTAATGCCCTTGACGGATGAAATTCTTACTCTGATGCTGACCCTTAAGAATGAGTAACTTCTGTGTTGGCAGAGTAGAAGAGAAACACATCTTCCAGTACTCAAACATCAGGTGCTTTCTGTGTTGTACTGTTGTGACTGAGAATCAAGAGATTTGGGCCTCTAGTACTGAAGTTTTAAAGCCACAACGTTTTGAAAAAGCAAGAAGGAAAAAGAGTATAATGGAATCCCAGCCTTTTGTTTGTCTGCTTTTCTGCCTTACAGTCATATCTGTGGCAGTAGCTGCAGTGTAAACATTGCTGCCTATGCCAGCAGGCTGTGTGAGCAACTCGTGTGTGCACAGTGGTTTCATCATGCCTAAATGCAGTGATAAAACACCGTAGGTAGGGCAGATATTATGCGATATGTCTTATGTAGATGGTGTTTGCATATGTAAGGTGCAGGTGGCATACATATCTGCACATACATGTACTATGTGTATGCACGTGCATGGAAACCCAAAGATATTTTCCAGTGATCTGCCTAATTCTTATCAATTGGGAAACTGATCAAATTGTTACTCTCCAGCCTCATACGGTGTGTTGTTTCTGTGTGCTTTACAAAGGCTGCTTTGGATTCGAAGGGTTCGGATGAGGTGGAAGAACTTGAGGCAGGCAGGGGAAGCGTTTGTTTTCAGGGTTATTTTGCTTTTTGTTCTTGGGCTATCAGTGCACTTGGGATATGTATCAGGTGCCCAAGTGGGAACTTTTAGCTGATGCGTTGCCTCTGGAGGTGTACGAGCTGTGTGGGTGGTAGTGCTGTTGCCTGCTGAAAGACCCTCTGCCATCAAGTTCTGCTGTGGGTACAGCCCTGTAGTTGTGCCAGGCACAGCCCTGAGCAGGTAGGGATGGGACCTTGTTGTTCGGAGGAGGAGGCTCTGTTTCATTCCTCTTGGTGTCTGCCTCAGTCACACTCCAATGCTTGCAATTGGATGTTAGGTAAAACCTGTCAAACGTTTCCCTTTTTAGGGAGCTTTGCTGAGCTGTACTTTTTTTATTCTGTTCTTTGCTCCAGTTTGTGCACGAATATAGGCAGCTTGTGCAGTCAAATGAACCTCATTCACTGACAGCTCTGACAGGCAGTCTTTCAGAATGCCTTATCGACCTCAGTACTGGAAATGTGTACTCTTCCAGGGGGCTGCCTCTTGCATGTCAGCCTGGTGAGCCGGATTGAACAACGCAATGGGAGGGAAGCTGAAGGGGAACAATCCTATACCGTCCCCTGGAGGTAGACACTGATTAAATACGGATGGTTTATCTCTACTTCAGGGGTTCACACGCTCTTTGCAAAGAGACTGAGTTCTGAAGATTTTTTTTTTTTTTTTTTTTTTTTAAATTGCATTCACTCACTGCAGTCATCTTGGAAGCAGCCTTTTGGATAGCTGCCTCCAGACCTCTTTCCACTCCTCCCGAACTCCCTTCCTGGTGGGCAGAGGCACAGCTTGAATGTCAGCCATCAGACTAACCTGTTGGTTATTTGCCAACAGAACACGGCATAGGCTGCATGAACTGAAAAATAAAGGTTCCTGAGACTGTTGTTGATGTAGAGGTGTAGCTTTCAAGCAATAGAGGTCATGTGTTAGCAACGTGGTCCTACTCAGTTCACTTATTAAAGCTATAATAGTTACGCTGGATTGGATTCTCTATTGTGAAGGCTTGTAGCATGCTGCTGACAACCTCCTCCCTGATCTCTTTCCACTTCTTCCCCTTTCTCTACAGTCTCACACATCAGTACCATTTATCTCATGTCAGCTTGAGTTGTGCTTCAGCATTGATTAACCCACCATCAGCTATTCCCTGAAAGTGATTGCACATGAACATGAACCTTCTCTGAGGCCTGCCAGTGGATGCTGGATGGGATCCCATGGTGTGTCACAATCACTGTTTACTTTGTACAAGATTTAAACAAATTCATCCAGGGCATAAGGCTGTCAGCTGTGCTATGCCACTTGGGAGCATCAGTGCAACCGGAATATGGCCCTTTTGGGGACACGGTGACAGACATCTGTATAAATGACCGTAGATAACCTGAAGTAACAGGTATCATTACTGCACAGGCAATTTATTGTACTGGAAACCGTGTATTATCCCTCATTCTGTAACTTAGGTGGCTTTGATGCTGTTGAGGGACTGAGAGAGCGTGATTGATGAGGTGGATAAAGGAGAGTGCATTTGTATATGACAGGAAAGAAGGGTCAAGAGGAATGAGACGAAGATTAGAAAGGCAGCAAAAAAGAAAAGGTAGCTGTGTGCAAGAGAAAGGAGAAAAGAAGGAATGGGGATGTGAACGGGAAGCAAGATAAGAGCAGTGCATTTAACTAAAGTTAAAGTTGTTTGAGTCAGGGAATTGGGAAGTGTGTGACCATCTACAGTTTGGTCTATGACTCTTTACCTGCAGGTCTTTTGCACAGCCCTATGAAGCTTTTGGTGCGGGTCACAGGTGCTGGTCTCATCTTGTCCGGAAGTTCTTAAGTTTCCATTTTGAGCTTAACGAGAGAGTAAAATTTAACCTTTTTGTGGAGCTTTGTCAGTTTGTGCAACCCAAGGATTTGGTTCCCATGATGCCTGTTGATGCAGAGACCTGGCTGTCCTTTTACTTGAGTACCTATCCACTGCTGAAGATCCAAACAGTGCAGTAGAGCTGTAATCAGACTTCTGAACAGCAGAAGTGATGAAGACTATTTGCCAATATAGTAGGTCTTAGGGTTGGATTCTGTAGTGTGAAATAAAGATTGATTTCATGGTAGAAGGATTTAATTATTTAATAATTCTTTAAGAATTGCCTGAAAATGTTTGTAGGCAGAAGGAAACATTTAAAAAATGAGAATATGCTTTTAGATATCATTAACTTAATCATAAAAGAAGCTGTTAAATGTGAAACACAAGCCTGGGATGGATGCTCCTAAAAAAGATGTGGTTTCAAGAACACTATAAGAGAGATTGCAACTTACAGACAAAAATTAAAAGTATAACTCAACTATCTGTGGCTGAAATAAGATGAAAATAAATTGGGGAAACAAGACACGTATCCAACTAAACATAATAAAATAAGTAAAATCTTCTCTTCCTCCTGGCAAAATGTGTTATGCCCATATTAATGAAGGTATTGCCTGCAGTGAACAAAACATATCATGTCAGAATTCTGTGCTTCATTACACTGGAAATGCTATGCGTGATTCTTTAAACTTTATGAAGACAAAACAAGACTAAAAAAAACCCCAACCTCCCCTCCCACCCAAAACCAGCCAACCAACCAAACAAAACCAACTAAACAACAACAACAACAACAACAACGACACCACCCACACCAAAAAAAAAAACCCCAACACCCAGAAAAACCACCCCACCAGACTCTGAAGGTTGGTTGGTTTGGCTTTTTG
This sequence comes from Eurypyga helias, assembly GCF_000690775.1. Classification (NCBI taxonomy): domain Eukaryota; kingdom Metazoa; phylum Chordata; class Aves; order Eurypygiformes; family Eurypygidae; genus Eurypyga; species Eurypyga helias. Next base: position 72,929 of record NW_010272609.1, read on the forward strand.
GGTTGTTGGGTTTTGTCTTTTATAAAATGAAGCAGATGTCTGACTTGAAGTCACAGAGCAGCTCCCTGGTGGCAAGGAAGTCCAGCAGCCAGTGGAAGTGGGACAAGTAGAATGAGAAATTGGAACTGAGGAAATCTCCCATGAGGGTCCAGATATCCCTGGGGAACTAAATTTGGGGGTCTTTGTCTCCAGCATTCTGACTTGAAGCCATGAGGTGTTGGAGGCCGGAAGGCCTGTTATTTTGCATACTCAGTCTTGAGGTTTCCATCCTACCCCTGCTGTGGCTTCAGCACTGGTATGTTGAAAGTGGGAAGTCTCATTGTGTCTTTCACTGTCTTACTAGGTTTGCCTAGTAAGAAGAGTGCTGCCCAGTCTGGGTGAGAAATGCTTTTCTATCCAGGCCTTTTGGGGCTTTGAGTAATATCTTTATCGAGCTGATGGCTACCCAGCACCAAATCCAGCTTTCACACTTTGATGAATGTTCTCAAAAACAAGGGAAATAATGTGGTTTTAAATCCCACAAAATGCTGTTTTTATGTTTCCTACCCATTCCTCCTTCATGTTCCCTTTCTCTCTCTCTGTCTCTTATTTCCTTGGGTTGTAGCCATTTTGAATGGAGGCCATCTTCCCTTTTGGCCTGAGAACTGGACTGGAAATATTTGAACCTCAAATCCAGCTCTGGTACATTTTAAATGTTTTATCATTGAAATTGAATCTGTATAAGTAAAAAAAAAAAAAAGCCCACATGAAAGTGAAATTAACTTGAATGTATCTTTCTCTCAGTAAAGAAAACAAAATGGGAAATAGATAAAGGAGAGAAATGTAAGGAATATTAACTGGAGGTACTTTACATCTCCCCTAGGCCAGCCTGGCAAATGTCTTTTTAATCTGTGTTTCATGAGAACACTTGCAACTTCAAGTATTTTTAAGAGCCGGGAGGCTGAGCTCCATTGTGCAGGGTCATGCTGGCATGAATTGCTGGGACTGAGCCGCTCATCCAAGGCACCCAAGAGGAGTTACTACATTTCTGTTGGCAAACTGGCACAGGTGATGGAGGAGGGCGTTTTCCACCTTTTGTTCTGAATGACCTTTTTTTCTTGCCCTTTACGTTTGCTCCATGGGCGTTTGGTCACGTCGGCTTCCTTAGCCTGGCTCCAACCCCAGTCTTGATGACTGCATTCAGAGTTAGTAGTTCTTCCCCTTTCCTGCTAACCTTTGCGATTCCTTTCTCCTTTAATAGCTGCTTGCTGTTACCAAGCTAACTCTAGACTCTGAAGTTCTACATACTGACAGATGACCTTGTGTCAGAATGACCTATTCAGGGAGCAAATTACCCTTCTGAAATTTATTCTTTGTGTTGTTCCTCCTGTTTCACTCCAAAGCAGCAAGTTTCCTTATGTGCCATCTGTTAGGATGCTGGGTCAGAACAATAAAATGATCTGCCTGATCCAGGATCTTCTTTCTTAGCTAGATCCAGGAGTTTCCTGTGCAGTCATTGTGGTCTTGTGATCCTCTATAGAAATAGGCCGAGGATGGGAGAAGTAAGATGATCTGGAGAGTTCCAGAAGAGTTGATGTCTGTTGCATTTTCAGGGTTTTCCTGGTTCTTTATAGGGTGGGATTTGATTAATGCTGTAGGTAGAGGAGGGCATGTAGGCCTCTTCAGTTTCTCCCACCCCTTTCTTCCTCGCAGTGAAGGAGCACACTTGCTGAAGACTAACTTCAGGAAAGGGTGTGGAAGAGCTTGACTGCTGCTTTGCATTCTGGAGAAGGAGGCTCTTTCACTGCTGAATAGTCATGCTTGCTACCTGCCCATCTGACCTAGGGGCTACAAGACAAACACTAGCTGTTTCAAAAGGATGGGTGATCCATCCTCCATGTGCTGTTTTCCAGTCAGGTGTGTTTGGGTCTGCCTCTGGTAACCACTTTATTCCTTGAACCCTGAGCAGTTCCTTTGTTACTATGTTACCTGGCTTAATCTAACCCCCTGAGTTACAACAAACTGGGGTGTGGATGCACTTTGTTCCTTCCCACTGTATCTTCCAGCCCTTCAAACTACCTTTCTAGGCTTCTGCCCTGGAAAGAATGCCATGCTATCAGGATGCAAAATTACTTGACTGGAAACTGCATCTTTGTATTACCCCACTGAAGGCAGCGTGCTCTTTATGTCCCTGACACTGCCAGTGTCCAGGGCAGTGTCTAGAAGCTGCTAAGTGACAGCATCCTGCCCTCTGCATGGTTTTAGTAAATAGGAGCATTCTTAGGATGAAATTGTTTTCTTGAACTATATTGGTTGAGATCATCATTCAGTTTTGTGCACAGCTTCTGGGAAGAGCTTTTGCTGCTTGTCTGATATGCCCTCAGACTACAAGAAGAGTAGTATGGATTAGAAAACTAAGTTAGTTTATTATGAATATATATATATGTTCATTAAACAGTTCAATAAAACAATTATAATTTTTCTTAGAATTTAGCTGAGCCCAGCCAGCTAATTTCAGATGTGTCTTCTGACCTCTTTGGTGGTTCTTCCAAACCTGGCATTTCTGATTCCCTGTCTGCCCCTCCTTTCCCTCCCACATCCTTGACCTCCAACAGCATTCCTGTGCTTGTCTTAAGACCTTGCATGTCGTTTCACTCTTCCTCTCCCCCCAAGAATGTGATCCTGGCCTGAGCTTTCTAATTGTGTGTAGCAAGGATAAAACTCCTTGCCTCGCTTGGCTGCCCCCTTGTTTGGAAACTCACCCTAAGCATTTCCACATGGTTTGCACTCTTTTTGCACAGCTAAAGTTTTTGGGGTTTTTTTAACTATAAACTTTTTCTTGTTCAAAAAAAACCCTCCAAGTTCTTCTACCTTGGGCTGCTGGCACTGACCTCTCCTTGTTACTGTTTGCATTTCTTTTGTACCTTTTTGCAGCTGAAATCTCTATGGGCTTTTAAATCTGTCAGCAGCCGCTACCAGGCTCAGTGTGCAATTTAGCTCACTGTTTTCACAAGTTTCCCAGCCCTGAATGCTTTCCAAATGAGCCATTGTTGGGCTGAGTTAAAGAGGTATTGTCTCTGCTTGTGCTAGGTTAGTGTGGGTGCCAGAAGCTGCATGTGCAGCCTTCTTAGTGCCGCAGTGTCATCTTCATATTGGACCCCTGGACACTTCCTTCTCCAAACACTTTCAAATATATAGGAAAAAGAAAACCCTGTCAAAACTGATTCACTGAAATGTTATTGGAAACTTGTCTTTAAATTGATGGAACTCTCATTGAGACATCTTCATCTGTCCCAGCTCATGTATGCTATGAATACCTTTCTTACTTGTTTCATTCCCAATAACTCCTGACCCTGGACAACTGTCGTTGGAGCCCTGTTCTGGTCAGTGCTGAATAAACAGAGCAAGTTGCAGTTTCTGATGGTTTTAGAGACACTTTGTATAGGAAGAGAGTCCACTGTTATCCATCTTTTACAGAAGAAATACCGAAGCTGGGAATTCAGTGGTCTATCCAGAGGGAGCTTGTGACAGAGTTTAGAGTCAGTTCCAGATCACAGTGTTATCCTTCATTTTGCAAACATGAGATTGGCTAGGCTCTGAAAGGATGTGTTCCACTCAACTCACTTTTCTTAACAGAGACTGAATTTCCTGGTCTGATGTGATGCTGTGTGGCCATACGTCCTTTATGTCTGAAACGCTGGTTGTCATTTGCTGGGGGCTGTGTGGTTCAGAGGACAAATATCTGGACAAACATGTCAACCTGTAGGTTGCTGTTGACAATGCTGCCACTAGACAGCCGTATCATGACCTTTGTTTAAAAGATAGAGTGATTTCACTGTTCTCTTTCTATGGAAGACTAAGCTGCTGCTGCAGGCCAGAAAAAAGGTGTATTGAATTTTTAGCCTTTCTCTGAGAGTTGTAAGGAGTGTCTGTGTCATGTAAGCCAATGCTTTGAGATTTTCACTTCATGCCTCTTGTGTGATATTTCCCATCCTTGACTGGCCATTAGTAATGGAAGTTTGTTGTGGGAGTTGTTCAGGCTGCCTCTCTTCATAGGTTCTGTTCTGACAGGGACAACTCATAGCAGCGAGGTAAAAATTATGAAACCAATAACCTCTGGCATCTTTGGGAGCCACTGGGTCCTCTGCCTTGTGATTGAAGGCCAGTCAACATATCTGGTTCAGCTTCTTCTCAACCTATTACAAGTTACCAATGCAGCTGTTAACTGGTTGGTTGTTTTTTTTTTTTCTGTCTTTTTCACCATCTCCAGGATGAATTGGATCTCACAGACAAGAACAGAGAGGCTATGTTTGCACTCCCTCCAGAGAAGAAATGGCAGATTTACTGCAGCAAAAAGAAGGTACTACTGTTGTCTCGATTGAAGTAGCTCACCAATAAATTCTGTGTGCATGTATATAATTACTGATATACATCTAGATTTGAACTACATGTTTATCTACAGTTTTCTCCAGAACATGATTAAGTGATGTAAGGATATTGATCAGCATGAATATGGCACAACATTCCTATAAGTATTGCATGGGTGTATGATTTCTGAAAAGAATATTAACAAGTTAAAATCATACATTGTCCTATTTCGAATCTTTTACGTGTTTGTGTTTGGTTTTGGAGTTTTGTTTGGTTGTGTTTGGGGTTTTTGGTTGGTTGGTTTTTTTTTCTTTCTTGTGCTGGAAGACAAGCTATCATGGAAATGTTTTAAGGAATTTTAAAACACTTTGTAGATACCTTCGAACAGCAAATGTATTACTGAAATCCCTCAGGATGTATTCAAATATCTATAAAGTACATAATAATAGTGATGGTCTTAAAACTTGGTAGTTCAAGGTCTTCCAGAGCTTGTAGGAAATGTTGCATATTGCACTGGAAAGTAAAAAAGATCTGTTCCTATCAATTCCTATGTAACGCTTCTCCATTCAAGGCCTTCAAATTTCTGACAAACTGGTGATGGGCAGTAAACCAGAAGCTGATGTATCACACTGGGTATTTTATCACTGGCAGAATGATGCCCAAGTGAATTGACAAGTTGCATCATTATTGTGAAACTTGTAAAAAAGGAATTCCTGCAGGAATGGTGTGGTGGAAATGTTTTGCTGCTGTAGGAAGGGAACAGTCAGAAACAGAGATAGCCCTAATATCATGTATTCATTAACAAAAAAATATTAGGAAAAAATGGTATGGTGTGTTGGTTAGTTTTATTTCCCAGATGTGCAAGTCATGCTATGGAGCATCAGCCTTTATATGTAATTCTGAATAACAGGAGCTGAAAGAGGAGATGTAGATCCTGGTACTGAAGATGGCAGATTGAAACCCTGATGGTGGTCCTTTGGAGATTGTTTGCTCCCTTTCTTTCCTCGGGGTAGGGGGCAGGTGTGGTGTGTATGTGTAAATGGCTTTTTTACCATGTATTTCAAGAAAAACCTCAGTCAAACCAATCAGATGGGTGCTTTAAATGTGTGTTGCTTTTGGTTGCAATGCATCACACGGGGAAGTTAATAGCAAAAAATTATTTACTGTGCCTCTGAGCTAGCAATAATTCAGGAAGTGAGTAAGAGCAGTCTAGGCTCAGTTCTGTTTGGTGCTCTCTCCATTCTTCTTCCTGCTGCTACACAGCTTGCAAGTGAAGGGAAGGTGTAGGCTGCTGTAATTAATGTCTGCTTTACATTTTTGCTGGCCGGCTCAGCTGGCTCTTTCAACTCTGGTGGGAGAGGTTCTATTTGTAGCCGTCTTAGAGAACCACACATTCCACCTCCCGGACCAGTCAGCCTTGGCAGGGAGATTCAGGCTTTGATGTATTTAATATGTTGGTTGGATTCACTACATTACACTTTTTTTTTTAAGCAGTGGATTTGATATAAGAATCTTGAAGACCTCCAGAGTTAAAGGAGCTGCATACTGGAAAATCTTATAATGCATTTATAGTGCAACCTCAGTTAGCTGACCTCCAGCTATCCAAAATGATGTGCTAACTGGAACAGGGTACTGCTGCCAGATGTCTATTCATTACATTGTAGATACTTTCAATTACTTGAAACCTTAACTGTCCAACGTTATTCATTGTTTCCCTCACGTGCAGTCAGATGAGCAGCGATGACATCTCTCTCTCTCTCTCTAGCCTACTACCTAATCCACCTATCATCATTGCTTTACAGTGACGGAGAAGCTTCTTGCAGGCTTCCCGGTAGAGGAAGGCTGTCTTTTCCCTGAAGAAATTGTAATCTAATATTAGCTGTAAAGGGCCCAATTCCTCCCTTTGCAGAACACGGTCAGCCATCCAGGATAAGGCTCCCGAGAGCTCTACCTTCCTGATGGTGGATTCTTTGAGTTTCCAGGGAAGCGAGAGCTCTATGCTTTGTAATGTGGCAAGTAAAAACACTACAAACTTCGCAGGTCAAGAAGTGCAGGTTGAGGCAACTGCTCACAGTCATTAATCTCAGATGCCTTTAGTAGTCTAAAAGTAACAGAAGGTCAGAGCTTCATGACTGGCTCCGAAGGTGCCGAGATTAGTGGACTGGCCTAATTAAACAAATCTCACTTGCAAAAATGAAGAGCAGTCATTGTTGTAGGCACACTATCTGTTTATCTTGGCAGTTAGACTTTGAATATCACCTTCTATGGTACTTGTCCGCAATGTGGTAGCAGAAAATCACTATTTTATCAAAAAAACCATTGTACCTGTTTCAGGTACCAAGCCCTTCTGAAGAAATGGGGGAAGACCTGTATGTTTGTGCATTGAAGTTGTATGCCAGGGACACAGCTTGCCAGTCAACATTCCACAGTACTCAGTGAGATTCAGTTCTGGATTGAAATTTCATGATAGTGGGCGATAACTGCAGAGAAGCATTCACACAATGTTATACAGCCATGCTTCCTTTGGTCACTTCTGGCCATTCTGTGTTTGTGTCTAAAACCATTAGTACTAAAAACAAATCGCCAATGATTTAAGCTGAAGGCATAACTTCAGCTAGCAGCTATAGTAAATGCTTCAATCTCAATTTGTGGAGTAGCTATTTGCAAGGAAAAAAGGCTGTTCTGGTGGCAAATGTTGCTGTTTTCTGAGTCTCAGCTATCCTTTACCTTGCCATTAATCTGTACAGAGTGGACAATGAGAGATACAGTTCTCTTAATTTGCATCAGAAGAATCATTAACCAGTATCCACTGATGGCATCTTGACCGTCTACCCGAAACAGCAGTACTATGTGTTTTACATTGCCTCCTTCTCTGTAGTATGAAATACCCCTGATACCATACTGAGTTATAAATAAAGGCATATGTAGGCAAAATGCAAATGATGACATCCTCCCCCAGATCAGGTACTTAATTTTAGTTTTGTTTAGGATAATCTTCGTGTCTGTTCTTCAGCTGAAATTTAGATGTACACGAAGCATATAATCAATTTCTGTAATTCCTTTTCATAAATTATCTATAGATTTCCTGCTAGTTATATGTTCTGCAGGAACTAGCTCAAGCACTAGACCATGCTTTCAGATATATTTATTTGTAAATGGTAAAATTTCTGATGCCAGGGTTTAGAAACACGCTGTTGTTCAGTGCTTTTTTTACCAGGAGCTGGTACTAAAGTACATAATCTCATTAAATACTGAACAAATAATGATATGGAAAGAAAAAGTTGTCAGCTCAATTACTTCACTAGTAAATGAGCTTATATTGGGGTCCTAAAAAGGGTAGAAAATGCAGGTATTGCACTGCTTTGGCACACATTGCTTTGGATGCAGTCTGTGTTTCCAAGAATTAAGCCTCATTGTGCAGACAATAGCTTATTGCCTTCTGTACCATCCTACAAACTCTTAGACTTATTACTATTGGAAAGCAAGTAGTTTTCTTTTTATGGCCTTTTCTGCCTCCAGAGGCTAATTTGTAAGCCTTCGGTTAAGCACATCTTAGTAGGAAGCGCACAAATTTTGCTGAGTTAAGCAAGTTGGGGATTTTTTTTTTTACTTCTGTGTTTCTTTGAGGGGAAAAATTAGTAGCAAATCTCTTTCAAAAGTATAGACAAACTGGGCTAGCTGTATCATGCACCTTCTCTCCAAATAAACAGAACCAACAAAAAGCTCTATCCTAATAACAATGTTGAGATCTCCTAGATATTTTGGGGATATTCTGTATTCTTCTGATTTTATTTGTACCCTAGATAGCTGCATTGAGTTGGTTGTGCTTTACCTACTGAAGTGAGATTATTCGAACTCCAGTAGTGAAGTAATAATCGACACACTGCAACTTTCCAGAAAGAGGCATTTATGGCATCTGAAAAAATAGTACATGCTTATAATCCTTAAATTGATTGTACTTCTTCTATTATGGGAAACAGATCTAGAGAAAGGCTTCTCCACAATAGCAAAATAGGCTTTAGAAATTCTGAGGAAAATTTAACTGAACCATATACTGTAACAGCCAATGTACAGAAAAGAAAATTTCTTTATGATTCCATCCCCTGTAATTATTTTTTTGCTATCTGTCAATTATAATTTTCATCTATCTGAGTAGATGAGTAAAAAAGCTAGTGAACTGAATATAAGAATAGGAGTCAAGAAACTCCTCAGCTCTAAAAGTCTTTAATCTAAATTGTGGTATAGTTTCAAAGAACTTGTCATTAGTAAATTTATATGTAGATACATTTTCTCTACCTGGAATTAAGAGTAGCAAAGTTAGGAAACATTGTGGCAATGTTCTGGCCATGCCATCCTTTCACACCTTTTCCCTGCAGGATACACACGTCTTGGCTGCATACAACATTCCTTGTTTTCCTTTTTGCCATTTCCTTTTAGCTGATACAGTCTTAAAAATATGCATATATTTTCAGTTTAACCACTGTTCATTCTTTTTCCTTGCTGCACCTATCTGTCTTCTTGTAGGAGTCAAGGCATTCTTATAGGAGTGCATTTTGTGGTGATGTCTCCAGACCTGGGGGAGCTCACTGCAAGGAGCAGGAGGGCTGGAGTGGAAGGCACTTTTGTGCATTACACAATCACTAAGGTGTCCGAGCCCTTTGGGCTGGGGTCACAGATCAATGCTGAAGGCAGTGAAGCTGCAGTGCAGGTGCATAGTGCCCCAGATGTCCTTCTACAGAAGGTTTACACTTCTCCCACAAAGCAGCAGCAAGTACTGCTGCATCACCTGGTGTTCAGTTCTTTTTCCCTAACATGAGGGCTGCATCCAGCCCTACATTAGGCTTCAGAATGCCCTGGGGAATCTTAACCTTAGTCAGACTTCAAATTTTGTTAGTTTTACTGCAGTCTTTTCATGCCATTTGCAGCTCAGTTTCACAAACTCCTGCTTTGGTCCCATGCTGGCTGTGTAGTGTTAAAGAAGATAATGTCTACGTGTCAGGTTTTGGGGTTTTTTTCTTTCTTTGAGAGTTTCTCTTTGAGCTTGCCCTTGAGGTTTGCATTGTCAGCAAAATGTCACTATAAAAAGTATAGCTTGATACTGTGCAGCTGGATACAGAGTAGATACTTCTGTCCTCCACCCCCATGCCCACGCCTGCCTTCAGAATCCTCAGAGCTCTAAGGAAGATTGCCGATCCAAAACCAGGCTGTACTGCTGCTATAAACCCCAGTTGAAACTCAGCTATAGTTCCAGCTTCCAGAGAGTGCAATTCACCCTATACCTCGGATTCATCCTCCTGTTAAAACTATAAATATAAAAACTAATTAATATGTATAATGTAAATTCATATATATATAAAATATGAAATCTGCTGGAGGAATCTAAGCTGCTTTTGCAGCTTTCAATATAGTTACCTTAGCCTACCAGGTGTGAAGCAGAAGGTGGATGCAAATATAAAACCTGGAGTCCTCCTTGCCTTTGGAGAAAACTTTCTGAAGTGAGTCAAAGTTCCTGCACCTACTGTTTGTTCTTGGGTTGGTCTGTTTGTGTGTTTGCACCATAAAGTGTAATTTCAGCTTGGTTAAGATGGAGAGGTAGTAATTTTTTATCTAAAGTGAACTGGGAGGGCTTTTCTTCCAAACCACTGAGATCTTTTCTGTTCATTTAAGGTTTCCTAAGGAGGCTTTAAGAGCAGGAGGCTGCATTGCATTTGTTGTATATAGATAGGGGTTCTCCAATTCCTGTTGTAGGAATTCCTGTTCATTTTTTTCAGGTTCCTACTTTAAAGTAGGAGATATAAATGCAGATATACAGAGGAAGTTAGGTATTCCCTAAAGAAGAGAGAAAACAGATCATCTGGTCTTATTTAGTGCTACAATATACCAGATGAAGATCACACCATTGTGTTGTCTGAGTGTGGGTTTTTGGTTTTGTATTGTCTGATCCGAGCTATGAAAGCCCTCTGGGGTTCATCCATTCTGTATGAAGAGTGCCAAGCACGTGGATGTCTCATAATAAATGAAGTGGGTGGTTTGAAGTTGTATTGTTTTCAATTCTATCTTCTTGCAGTAATTTTTCCTCTTTGAAATACTCTTGGAGTCTGTTGTTGATTTGGAATATTAAACTGTTTTGGTTATGGATTTATAGTTATAAGGAACATTTATTGTGTCCCTTATAAGTTCCCTTCTTTAGAGTTGGTATTCCACATGTTGTATCTGGGAGCAGCAGACATGAACACACAAGATGATTTGCTGCAGCATCTGAGAAGCCATTTGTAAGGAATCCCAGTTTGAGGATGCTTGGATGTGACTTCATGAGAGTTTTTCTCCCAGCTTTGCTTGAAGTGTTTAGGAGGGATGTGGGTGGGTGCGTCTCCTCTCCCATCCCCTGGGAAGCCCGCAAAATGCACAGTAACCCTCACAGCACATACAACAGCCTAAAAGAAAAGCAATTGGTACGCAGTAGGAGACTGAAGTAGTTGTGTGGGACTTGGAGTGCTTAATGCAAGTGTATTGCTGGCTAAATGAAAACAGCTCTGGGATCCCCAACATAATCATAGAATCATAGAAGGGTTTGAGTTGGAAGGGACCTTAAAGACCATCTAGTTCCAACCCCCCTGCCATGGGCAGGGACACACTCTCCACTAGCCCAGGTTGCTTAAAGTCTCATACACCTGGCCTTGGACACTTCTAGGGATGGGGCAACCACCGCTTCCAACCCAAACCAGTCTGTGGTTCTATGATAATATATCTGATGACTGCAGGGCAGAGCTGGCACTGTGCATTGGAGCTGGACTTTAGCTGAAGTCTTTGGTGCATCACAAAACTGTTCCTCTTCCTACTGATCCTTTAGATGTTTGTGGCAAGAGTTCAGCTCTTCAGTCAACATTTTAATTTAACTCAGTATTCAAACATTGACAAGGACCTGAACAACCTGATTCAAGTTTGGAATTAGCTTTGCTTTGAGCAAGTCCCTTCTGCCCAAGGCCCTTTCATCCCGAATAGTTCTATGATTCTCTGAACTGACCATAAACCAAGGAAAGCAGTTGCATGGCCCTATAAAGAAAGGGGGCAACATTAAGACTCTGTACAACCTACTATCTGCTGTATTATTGCTATGAGACCAACTCCTTGAAACAGGCTGTAGCAGAAGTTGTTATTTGGTTCCCTCCCAGTGTCTGGGATCCATGGTTGCTTTTGGTCTGATTGACTGCATGACTTCCTTAGCTCAGGAAACTGCTGGTGGAAGAGTCTGAACTGTGGAATTTTTCAAATGAACCCTCTGAATATAGACTTGTTTCCAGTTAGCCTATGGCTCATAGGAAATCTTGTAACACTGGTAAGTCACAGTGGGAGGATGTTGCCCTTTGCAAACCACAGCATTCCTTCAGCTGGATGTTTGGAAAATGCCAGCAACTGTGGAGTTAACTTGCTTTTTTCCCACCAGCATCTGTTCCTTTTTCTGTTAACAGAATGACTTCATGCTTAGATGTTTGGGATGATTTGTTGGCTTGATGCTGACATTGGGTCATTCCAGTATTTTTAGTCTAGGTATGGAAGACAGACACATGGCTTCAAAAATTACTCTGTTTTAAATGCAAGTTGGCTTCAGAGAGGGAAATTCAGAAACCCTGGCCTATGACAAGCACAGGCCATAACACGAAACAACAAAATGCAACAGGAGTGTCACTAATGCAGCAAATGCACTCATTTCCAGATTAGTGGTGGACTTGGGTCTTTCCAGTGTGAAAGAGCTGTTTGATTAATGGTACCTGCTAATGTGTGCCATAGGCTGGGGTAGTAGTTGCCCAAATTTGGGCAACGTGGTTAGCACCATGTAAAATAAAGCCTCAAACAATACACATTCCCTTCTACATCATTTAATGCAGAGAATGTGTTCTTGCTGGACGAATAAAATGAGATTCATATAAGACACCATCTCATTCTTTTATATTTTCATATAATGAATTTGGGCGTTTTTCTTATCTCATGTAAGTATGAATTTGTTGATGTCGATCCTACTATTCCTTGTGTAAGTCAGCATATCCGAGAAGAAAAATGGGCCATTATGTAAAGTTTATCATTAAGTTCCTGTAATCGTGTCTTGATGAGGTTTTTTTTCTTTTGCATTTTCCCTTCTATAACAAGTACACCAAAGTGGTTACTTTGAGAAACAATATAGTAGGCTTAGTGATGTGAGAGATGGCTCTTAAAAATATGCCTTTTTTTCCTGGATTCACTCTTGTACTGGTGTAAAGGATGAATTTGGTGTCAAAGAGGCAAAAATGTTTGCACAGTTCAGCTGATATACCATTATTACCACGTGGCATCATGATACCTAGAAGACCACATTGTAGACCACATCTCCTCCACAAGAGGAGATAAGGAGTTTTTTTTTCAAATTTTTCATTTAATTTGGTTTATATTTTTCATGCTGCAATGCTAACAGTTAGTGTCTCATTTATTTATCCTGGTCCAAGAGGTCATTTTGGGTCAGAGCCTTGAAATTATATATTTATTTATGTATAATTGAAAAGTCTTCTCTTCCCCACCCCCACATGGGAACAGCATGGAGTATATTTAGTTTCTTCCTCATGCTCCCTCTCTCTCCCTCCAGCACGAAAGGTTACTGTTGCTTAGAAAATACCTTCCCAGCTCTTTTGTTCAGACTGCTGAAGACAAACTCCATGAACTTGCCATGATATTTGCGACAGATATTCCGAGTATGTAAAATTGAGGTGTCCATCTTGCAGTTCTGCATTTTTCAGGTGTGCTACTAGTGTTCCAGTTGAAGTCAGCAGTCAACACTTCTCAGAAATCAGGCCCAAAATAGTTCTGAGTTTATACAGTGATCGTTGGAAAATTGTCATCATGCCTAATGCTGTTTTGCATTTGGTTTGCATTCTGTGGGAGTTTGGGAGAGGTCAGTGGGAGCATATTTGACCCTACCGTGGAAAAAAAAAAGAAGGAAAAAAACCCCAATATTTACCCAGCTGTCATCCAACTGTGGTGGCGTAATTTGCTGTACATAAGAACAAAAATAATGGTGAGCACTCCAATTCTTCTGGATGGGAAGTATGTGAAAATGTTGATTGTGTGATTTGGTTGCTGCCACTGGATTATGTTCTGTCCTGGTCTGTCCTCTTGCAAAAGTCCTGGGTCTCCACAATCCAAGTAGGAGTCAGTCCTGCTGATAGTATGCAATAGTAATAATAATGTATAGTGGTGTACAGTTGTCACTAAAACCAGCACAACAATGCAGTTCCCACCGTTCAGATTAGTCTTAGATGGATAAGCAAGAGCAAAGAATATAGAAATTCATAGTTCACCTGCTCTGCTCTGTGCTCTGAATCTCACTAAATGCTCTCTAGCCTTTCCAAAGCCAGTGAACACTGAGTGGGAAGAATTCCCTATCTTTTCAGTGAAAAGTTTAGAAAGAGGGGCACAGTAAATAATTGTTGCCAGGATCTAGTGGCAGCCATGGAGATAAAGAGAGAAATTTCCTTCTGCTGTTCTGGAGAATTGTTTCATTTTCATCTGTCAGATGTGACAATTTCAGCTGCGCACCTGAATCGAGGTAAAAATTATGTTGTCTTCCAGGATATTTAGTCATCTGCTCAAAGACACCTGAATCCCCAACATTTTTCAGATGTAATAGGTGAGAGAAAGGAAGGCTGGGAGAAAGAACAGTTTTACCTGAGTTTATGGAAAAGGGAGAGATAGACAACGCACCTGAAAGATACACTCAAATATTGGGTTAGCAACTTAGAAGCAGGAGCCCCTCAGTCTGTATTTATTCCCCTTGTTCACCTGTCCAACAGATCCTAACTTTACTGTTTCAGTAGCGACTGGGATTAAAGGAAGGAAACAAATAGAAAATGCGTGGCTGCTCTCACCATCCAGCTGCTGACCCTCTTGGTAAAGGGCCCAGAGCAGAAATGACCTGGAGCAGGCAGCAGTGCCACTAGAAAAACAGACAGTGGACACATGGACAGCGAAGAGAAACCTTTCAGAGTTTGGCATTAACAAATACTGTCTGTGCTTCCAGAGGGACGTGTCCCAGGTAGCTGTGCTGGCTCTGGGTAGGTGTGTCCTAGGTAGTTCCTTGTGTCTTTGAGCACCGTTAGTGACATTTCATTCCCATCATCAAACAACCTTCAGGGTGATTGCCATGAATGGTAGGTGACTTTGTTTTATTTAGAAAAGGTTATAAGTGGTTGCTTGCTGGAGATAAACAGAGCAGGGCAAACCATAAACTTTCGGTGCAGCATGTGGCAGGCAGGAGGCTCAGTTACGCAGCCTGGGCTCTTCTGTGGCTTTTCACACTGACCAAAGAATGCAAGGAGGAGGAAGAGGAAAGGAAGTGAGGAAGGAGACAGTCTGAATGACACAAATACTAGGAGGGCAGGGATGCAGTTGAAAAGTGTGCTGTTGGAAAGGGAACAAGTTAAGCTGGATGGTTGAGAAATAAGTCCCTTTCTGTATCCAGAGCATGTGGAATGTAAGCTGAACAGGGTTAGTGCTAGAATGGAAATGTACACACGATGCTTCTACATAACACAGAGTAAAAAGTAGTAGGGACAATGCAGAGCTTGGATGTTAATGACACAATAGACCATGTCCTACTGCTGCTGCTTAGGATTTGTTGGGATAGTGACGGATTGTCAGCTTCACCTGCCACAGGAATTACTGCAGAACCTTCAACCTGACCTCAATCTTGCCACAGGTTTGTGGAGACAGAGTTGTGGTTCAGGAGTTTTAAGACCACAGCCATACATCTGGAGAGCAGGCTGTGTCCATGAGAAACATTTTGTCTTCTCCTGAAGACCCCTTGAGTAGAATGATCATGACTGACCTCCTGACTGGTAGGATTCTCCACAGCAGGCAGTTCCCTTCACCTCCAGCAGAAGTACACAGAATGGGCTGAGGGAAGGCAGGCTCCTGAGAACTTTTTCATTGGAAGTGCAGGGAATTAATGAATTGACTTATCTGGTAGCTCATTATTTAGGTTATAAACCTATAAGCTGCAAAATATCACTTGATTGATTTGGGGCTTGTGATAAGCAGATCATAGAAGAGGTTTTAAACATGAGTATAGGCTTCAGCTAATAGGACAGAATGATTTTAGGCAGCATCAGAGTCAGGAGAACATGTCCAACAAGAGGCTAACTTCCATGACAAAGGTAAAACGTTCAGCAGAGGAACAATGAGTAATACCTGTAGACTTCAGTTTGGCAAGTAAGCTTTGTCCTGAGAGCTGAAGGTGCTGGATAATTCACTGTGGCCACAGCTGTATATTTAAGTACTTGTGTAAATATAGGGACAAGTTGCTCTCTTGGTCACTGCAGTATAGCCATAAATCAATGTCTGGTGATGGTGGGATCCCCATCCTACAGCAGGATTAAATATGTTTGAAGAGGGACAAGCACATTTGTGCAATCTGTAAATGAAAAGAGGAGGCTGATGCAGTCAGTGCTGGCAAGAATTTTACATCTGTCTGTGTTGAGGAAAATGATAAAAAGCCAACAGAAGAGGAAAGAGAAGAGAAGAATTAGTGTACTATGCAACCCTACTATTAAGTTCCTCAAAATGGTATTCTCTCCATCAGTAAGTAATCTGTAGCAAGACTTGTGCCAGACATGGTTATTTTAAAAATTAAACTTGTTTTAAACACTACAGTTATACAGTTCATTAAAATAAGTGATCGAGACTTCTGAGGTTTCAGAAAAAATTAATTCTTGTCTTCATAACAGTGTACCAACAACTTTTCTCCCTGTTAGGTATGGCATTCCAGTCAATTTTCACTGAGTAACTGTGCATCTGTGTGTGTACACCATGGATCTGGCATGCGTTCTGGAAGATAAGAAGTAAAACCTTGGCCTTCCTCTCCATTAGACTGATACCAATTAGAACTAATTAATTTGAAGTCGTTTTGAGTGTTAGATGAGGTTGGAAATGACACACTCTGTGTATACGATATACAAGTCTACAGCTGCAATATCTGTGGGTGTTTGGGAAACAAAAAAGGTGATGCATGGAATAAGCATTTGAAAACAAAGCATATATTTAACTTTATTGAAAAGTTTTTCAGCCAACTGTCTTTCAAAAATCACTGATAGTCAATTTTAATTTCTAAAGGCTGGTGAATCTCAGCAGCTTTGAAGCTTCTCCCAGTATTATGAAAAGATTTCTAGAAGGAATCCTTATCTTTCATAAGTGGATCCCTTTTTCACTTTTATGCTTTTAGACTTTACTATAGTTTGTGACAGTGAATTCTACAGTTTGGCAGTGTAAAGAATTTTGTGATATAAATAGTATTATGAAGCCTTTGATTCTTCCTTTGAAAAACCAGTTAGTAACCAGCATCAGAGGTCATTATTAGGTCTGTGAAGTTACTCGCAGCAGGACAGACATCAGGCTAAATGAAGCAAAAAAAAAAAATTTTTCAAAAAATAAAAAGACCCCGTATGATCTGTTAGGTAAAATATCGCTGTGTCATAATCCAGTGAACTGGAAGTACGTATGGCTATACCTGACCTTTATGAGAGGCAATTAGAACTCTCCAGTTGCATGCTCCAGCTGGTAATTAATGAATATTCCCTTTTAATAAGTTATACAGTAGACTGCTTTTGTGGCAGAAGGATTAATATCTGCACATCAATAGCTTAATTCCAGGGAGAGATGTAATGTTTGTTTTTCTCACTGGATAAATTGTGCTCAAAAGGCTTGAATGTAGCTCCCTCCCCCAAACCCTGAGTACATTTGTGTAACTGCTAGTGATCGTGGAGTCTGAGAAATGGAGCAGTGGCCACATCTGTCTAGTGAACGGCTCAGTCCTGTGGTCTGTCCTGTTTCAAAATTAGCATCTCTTGGACATGGTTGGCTTTTTGGAGGTGTAAACTGAAAAGTTGAGATGTATTTTAGCTCCACTTCTGAATTAGCATTTCATCCCACAGCAGCTCAAATGTGTTTTCTGTCTTTTAATGAAAGTGCTTTTTATTTATGTAGCTTTGGCTGCTCTGAACTTAGTCATAGCTAGTAGGATCAACAGTGCATTAATGAAAAGGTAAATGTTTCTTTGAGAGCTGAATTTCTCCTTAAAGTGAAAAAAAAAGTCAGAAAATCATGGCAAAAGGGATAACAGTGATTTGGATGGAAGTGCAGCACAAATTCAGTGTGGATTGATCCTTGGCTGTGTCACAGATTCCTGTGTAACTGGGAACTGTAATTGCATCCCATTTTCCCTGTTTCTGATGATATCACTGAAAGAGACTGAAAAGCCTAATACCTGAGTTTCTTTAAGGACCTTTGACAGTCTGGAGTGCAACGTGTTACATGATTGTGTTGTATTCAGCATTAAGAGCAGATATTGTGATAAGTTGAGTCTTTTTTGAAAAAAAAAAAAAAGGCAAACAACTGAAGGTAGGCGAGTGGCACTTGTGGGAAATGAAGCACAAGTGATAACCATCTTCCATCCTCCAAGCAAACAGAAAGCCCACCTAGTTTGTAGTGGCCAGAATGTTTGTGTGGAGAGCAAGGCTTCTGCACTTCACTTTGAAACACAATGTGGACAGGAATCTGGATCTGGATAAACGTTTTACCAGCTAAGCTGTTGTTCTGAAGTGTGTGGGAGGGTTTAACCATACGCAGAGCATCTTTATCCAGCTAAGCTTTCATCTCAATGGATGCGAGTCATGTTAAAATTTAAGTTTCGTATTTGTAATCAGGATGCCAATTCCCATTGCCTTTTAATGGGAAATATGAAAAACGGGACTCACTCGGTATGAAAAATAACTTTTCACTTTATTTTAAAAGTTTTATTTCCTTGTAATGACTTAAAATCCACGAGTTATATTTTCTGAACTGTGTATGGTGATGCTGACCCTTCACACCAGGTAAAATAACCTGTCATTCAGCTCTGAGGTACTAGAATGATGCATGCAGGCTGTTGAGAGGAAGAACCACACTAACCTTAATGTGGCTTTTGCAAGCAAATGCAATTCTTTGTGACCCAGGTATAAACTTGAGCATGCAGTGTCCAGGCATGTTACAGCGAACAAGCTGGAACAGGAATTTATGTTACAGTAACCTATCATATTCTCCATCTGTGTTTGCATGCTGGTTTTATTGATATGGAGGGGAGCTCGATGAATGATATCATGGTTCCTTGCTCAAGAAAGACTCTTAGAGCCCCATTTTGCAGCACCAGTATGTGTCTGCTCTGAACAGTGGAAAGCAGTGAGGTCAGCCACCTGCACTTCTGAAGGGAGGGGGTTGAGAAGGGAATCAGGTTGCCATGTCATCCCTATACTACCCCTGCTTGTTGTATGATATCCGTAACTCATGGTGGATTTCCTGATGCATCTGTTTAAGGAGGAAGTGTTATTTGATTTTATATGTTAGAAGTCTTCATGAGTCACCATCCCTGTCACTTATTCACAGGGGTGTGTGTACAGGTAGTGGCAAAGTCCATGAAATGGCTGGACACCCAGGGGATGCCAAGCGCTTGCTGGTCCCAGGGAGTTAGGATTTGTCTATGTTACATGAAAACAACCTGATATAAATGATGATGGAAATAAGAGAGCTCTGGATTCAATGTCAGATCAGTGTCTGCTCCTAACTCTGCCAGTGATTTCCTGGATGAGTTTTGTCATGTCACCATAGATGTCTCCCTGTCTCTATCTGCAGGAAAGATGCTTTGTAAAGTTGCTATTTTTGTGGATATATTTATTAATGCTTTCACATGCTCAGATTTTCATGACATGCTCTAGAGAACTGCTCAACATTGTTTGGAGTCCATTTAGTGCAGAAATACCAATGTGTCATCGCTGGAAACTGAAACCCACTGCTTGCCACAAAAGACCTTCAGTGCAGGCCGTTTCTGTTCAGGCTTTCCCTGAAACCATCTTGAAAGATGTGCCCATCATATAAACAGCATCTTTCATTTTCATGGTCCATTCAGCCATGAATATCTGACATTTCCACATGATTTCTGTGACACTAGCATTCAGTACTTCTTTGTAGAAAGTCTCTCAACAAAGGCAGTGGTCTGTAATTTTTTACTGTGTCTGTTACGATGACAGTCTTTGTATCACAAATGCTTGTCCTACTGACATGGCAGCCACTAAAGGTCTCTGCTCTCCAGAGAACAGCTTGCCCAATGGACCAGGTCTCCCAGGATTTGCAAAAAGGCTTTCAGTATCAGCTGAGCTGTGCACACAATACTTTGTTTTCTGTTTCATTTTGATTGGTTCAGATGGTCCAAATATTTGCAGAACTCCATTAAGCTCTATTTGGGGTGAAGTCATAAGTTCCACTTTCCACCAAGGCATGGAGCCTGTCCAAATTAGTGTCAAAGCCTATATAATACCTTGGCTATAATGCAGGCTTGTATAGTATCAAGATCCTGTTTTCACAGCAGTTACATAGTTGTTACTTCAGTGAAGAATGATATGGCCCCTTATAAAGTCCACAAGCTGACGTCTGTTTTTTAATGTAATATTTACACTATTCAGGGAGCTAAAAGAAGGCTTTGCTTTAATAGATTCCTTCAGCTAATGCTTTCCCTTATACAGATGGGTTATTGTTTCCAGCTTTTGATACCTACGTGGCTCATTTTTTGGTTTGGCTTTTTTTTTAAAAAAAAAAAAGTGACTCCTGGAGCAAGGGAAGGGTTTTGCAATTATCACTGTTGCCTTACAGTTTTCTCTGAGGTTTTACTTGAGGGTCGAAACCCAGAAGACATTAAAACCAAAACAAGTATACACACACACACACCCAGCACCCTGCTTTTGCCAGTCCCTCTCCTTGCATCCACACCCTCCGCATCTCACACCCTGAATTGCTTTTCCATTTTCAACTTATCTTCCTGTCTCTGAGAGGAAACATGGCACAGCGATTTCTTACTTTGAGCAGAACTCACATTATTTGGGCAATGAAATGGCACTGACCCTGACACTACAGGTGTGAACTTGTCTCTCTTTTGAGAATGTTACCCAGGTGATAACTATAAATAACATTGTGATTTCATGGGGCTGGATAAAAATCTGTATGTTCATCCTGAGTATAAGTAGCTTTCTGGGGCTGCATAACAGACATAAACAGCTGGGTTTCAAGTACATAATCACATTTGTTCTAGTGAAATAAAGCACACATCGACATCCATAAAATTCTGGTCTGAAGAGGGAGCATGGAGGACTACTGAAATTAGTTGACTTTTCTGCTTAATATGCTCCTGGACAAAACAATTTCAGAAAGTGGGGATTGCATAGTGGAGTATCTGCCAGAATTTGTTCCACCCCTTCTTCCATACCATTTATGTCATGTCCCAGTCCCACACTTTCCAATTAATCCCAATTAGTTAATGACTACCACCTTTCCTTTTGATACAAACACACAGATATGATTCCCTTTGTCTATGGACCACCCCTCCAAAATGTCCATCAACATTTAGTCCCTGACTTCAGGCTCCATCTGTTGTAACAGTCCTTCAGGGCAGGAGAGATGGTGTGTAGTGTTGGATTGTTCCATGCTGAAGCCAGTTCTGGTTCCATCACCGCTGCACTTGTCCATTTCTGTCATCACTGCACTTTGCTCAGTTTCATCAAAATTAATTCTTCACTAATCTGGTGATTCTTACTGTAATATCGTTGATATGGTATGTAGCAGTAGTGATGACATACAGTATTATGTAGGAATTAACATCATATAATTCAAATCATTGGCTATTCTCACCCAAAATCAAATCTCCTGGAAGGACACACAGGAATTCCCCATCCTTGGTGTTACTCACCAAGTGCACTAAGGTCCTTGAGCAGAAGAAATCCCACAGATGGGTTTGCCTTTGCCCGAGTCAGGATTAACCCAGAGTGTCTTCCCCAGCATATTTTTTATGTGCATTACAGAGACTTTATCCCCTTCTGTAGAACATCAAAGTTTTGCTCGGGCAGGGCCATCTTGATTGGCAGATCCTGGAGTGTTAACAAACCAGGTGGCCTTTAATGAATGTGTATCCCAATGTTTGAAGGTCACAGCACCTCTCTTCACTTCTGCAAATTGAAGCAGCTCTTCACTTCTGCAAATTGGCTTTATTCAGCTTGTCATTCAGCAGTTTCTGCCATTTGTTGTATAGTTGTCCATACAGCAGCCTTCCACCTCCGATGTTTTCCTACAATACGACAGGACCCATCAGTGAACAGGGCATATTGCTTCTCATTTTCTGGTAGTTTATTATACAGTAGGGCCTCTTTAGCACTTGTCAACTCCTACTCTGCTGATACTCCAAAATCTTTGCCTTCTGGCCAGTCCATGATCACTTGTAAGATTCCCAGGTGACTGGGGTTTCCTATTCAAGCCTGTTATGTGCCTAGTGCAACCCACTTACTCCAGGTAGCATCAGTTGCATGACGTGTAGTGGGGACCTTCCCTTTGAACATCCAGTCTAGCACCAGCAGTCACAGCCCTAAGAGGAGTTCTGCTTCAGAATCAACCACAGGCTCCCCTGAAGAATTTTAAGGAGGACAAGTATTGTAGCTTATGTTGGGATATGAAGGCTAGATCCAGGAAGTCCTCAACTCGCGTATGTTTGTTTCTTGGAGTTCAGAATGGAGGCAGGACAAGTACAGGGGCCATACGTGTTCGCTGTGTTCTGACAATGTTCTTGTCACTTGCACTTCTACAAGTCTATGCAGAGACAATTTCAGAAGGGCACATGAGCACACCTTGTAATTCAGATTGGTGGCTCAACCTGGTTCCCTGCAGAATGACGTTACTACACTACCTCTGAATTAGCTCCCCATCTCAATTGTTCTCTTTGGGGATAAGATAATCTTATAAAAACAATGCTGCATTTATCTATTGCATGTTTTAATTTGGTTTTCCGTCAGCAAGGTCATACTTTGACTTTTGCACGGGAGGTTAAGGTCTGCCCAGTGAGAAACTGTTATCAGGATTATGATTGCCACTTCATAGTCTCCACAGCATAGGGCACCGGAGGGCAGTCTGCCAATGGCACGCGGTGTGGCAGTTCTAACTGGCTATCGGTGGGGAGTTGTGTAGTTCTGCAATGTGCCGTTTGGCATGGGTTTGGGTCCGTCAGTTTTCTGCTGATTGTAGCCAGGAAAGGAAAGTCAGGAAAAGCAGCAGAACTCCCTTCACTTTAAGAAGGTCACCTTGTTCTTAATTGCACCATTTGTTATTGTGAGATGGTGGGTGCAGAGCAGCTGTGGATGTAATTGTCATCTCTTGCCACTTTGTCAGTCCCCCATACTTTTCATACAGCAGTAGTCTGCTCTATGATGCTTTATTTAAATCTTCAGCTCTTCTTAATTGTTCAGTTGGATGCAAGGGCTGAATAAAGAGTTGTGATCTGCCTGGGGTGTGTCTGGACTGCACTCCTTTGCTAGATGGGGACAAAGCTGTTTTGTCAATATCGTGAATGGAGATGCTCCTTTAGTTTTCATGTTGAAATATCAGTGGGGCAAAGAGAGGGGAAAGAAAGATCCAATCCTCAGTCATGATTTTGTTGTTAATTCTAAATATGAAGATTTTGATTTGTGCAGAATTGTTGCCATGTATTGGTATGTAGCCTGGCAGGAACTCATCAGGTAGCAAGTTGTTTTCTGAGAGTGGCTCAGCAGGGAGCCTGTAGGGCTATTTCTTATCTCTAAACCAAATGGTTCTGGAATAGCTGTGGTACTCTGATAGTCCTACACATTTAATATTGTTCTGTGTATCTTCCAGAACAAGTTTTCTAGTATGAGTAAGCATTCATACACAGACAATGCTGGTGATATCCACACAGTCTTCATACATCTTTGGACATCCTTAGGATGAGTCAGGTGGTTCAATCTCTTATCATATGCTAGGAGTCTTAATACGAGTTATTTGTAGTTTATACTGGAAGATTAGGATCCTAGAAACCAATCCTCATTTTGCTGCTGATTGTTACACCTATCTAGAAACAAATACACCCCTTAGAATGAAATCTCAGTTCCATTGAGTAGCCAAGGAACAAGAAAGTATTGGTTCCTAAGCTGAGGTAGGTTGTTTTTTAGAAATTGAGCTTGGTTGAGCTTAGTCTAGTGATGATGGTTTCAGGTGGATTATTTGGAAGGTAGGGATAGAAGGATTAACAGTGGTCCTACTGTAATTGAGGGGATGCTATTCTGTTCCTTTGGATGTTCTGAGGTTGTGCTTAGCTTTATAGAATAGAATAGCATGCAGTAGACCAGACTGTTTCAGCTGGAAGGGATCTACAACAATCATGTAGTCCAACTGCCTGAGTATGTCAGGGCTGACCGAAAGTTAAAGCATGTTAAGGACATTGTCCAAATGCTTCAAACAGTGTCAGGCTTGGGGCATCAAACACTTCCTCTAGGAAGCCAGTTTCAGTGTTTGACCACCCTCTTGGTAAAGAAATGCTTCCTAATGGCCAGTCTAAACCTTTTTTTGGTTTAATGTGTCAAAATGAGGCAGTGTCTTAGTTTCTTTTCAGGTTCTTTGACTTGATTTTTTTTTTCTCCATAGCAGATGTTAAATGCCTTTGTTGGTGAATCCCACTGTTGCTCTAGCAGTAGAGGGGAAAAATAATTTATATGTTCTGTCATAAAGCTACAAAATATAAACCTGTTATCTTTAAGAGGGCTATCTTTCTGCTTAGAAACATAGTGTGTTTAAGGGACTGAGGTTGGCTGCTTAGATGCCAAAGATAACTGTGTCTCTATCAAACTTTATTATTCCATGTTTAATAACTTCAGCTGAAGGGGATTCTTTCTGTCTCACACCGTGGTGATAGTGCTAACATTACACTTTCAGAAATGTTTGTAATAAATGTTAAAAAAACACATCTGTGTGCGTTATACAAGAATATGGGGGGAGAAACCACAATGAAGAACGGTGCAATGAAGAATCCCAGGTGGTTCTACAGTGGCATTTCATCCTGTAAAGGCTCCTTGTGTAACCTTGTTTAACTTTCTGTTTCAGGAACAAGAGGATCCTAATAAGCTTGCTACCAGCTGGCCAGATTACTACATTGACCGCATCAATTCCATGGCAGCAGTAAGTTACCTCTCCTGCAAAGCAGGGAAGATTTCCTATCATAGAGATGTGTTTCTTTAGGAAGAAATCACCAGAGAAGAATATTAGCCCAAGTGCATGACTCATTTAAAACAGGACTTTTGAAAGACTAGTATGTGTGTTAAGAAGGAGCCCTGCTCTAGCAGAATCGTAGATTAGAAACCACTGTAAGTACTTCCAGTTTTTAATTCTACAATACTGAGCACGGAAGGCCATCAGGTTAGATTCTGGAATGAAAATTCAGACCTGGATTAATGATATTGAGGATTTAAAATTATTTACATGCCAGCTGTTAAGCCTATCCTTAGATCTCTGCTGAAGATGGCCCCTGATCCTTAGATCTCTGCTCACTGGTACTGGCCCTGAAAAGAAGGGACAGAAGTGGCTGTGTGCCTGTTTTGAATTCCTGTACAGTTCAGCTGCCTTTAAACTGTAGTAGACTGTAATGATCTTGAGGAGACTGTCGTGCTCTTGAGTGTTGTTGGATCACAAAACATAGTTCAGCTATGACCCCTATTTTGGAAATTTTGCGGAATGTTAATGTAAAGCTAGCTTTCAGCAGATGCACACACTCATACTTGTGTCTTGGCAGGGCTAGTCAGTCTGAAACAGTGAAAATGGAAAGCATCTTTTTCCAAAACTAGACTTTTAACTGGAGATAGCATTTTTGGAGACCTGTGTGTCATTTGGACCAAGTAGAGGTGAAATAATTTGGTTCTTCAAGAGGAGTTGTAAGTGCAGTGTATAAGTGAGGATTGTATGAAATCATGGACATGGGGAACTAAGGCCCCTATTTAGCCCTTCAGAATAGAAGAATAGGAGAATATTGGATGAATCAGAAAAACAATTATTTGTCAACTAGGTAAAGTTTTGTTCTGTTGCGTGGTTTCAAATTGATTTCTAACTAATCTACAAAAATAACACTGGTGTTATTAGTTTAGTAGAAGAGTTGAAGAAAAGGTAGTTGTTTATGTATGATAATATCTACTTATATAAGAGCAGATAAGTAGAGGAACATAAGGCTGTAACACCTTAGACATCAGATACAAGTCAACAAGATATTTGAGAAAAATTTCCTTTAATTGTCCTTGCTCAATAGCTGTGTGACATGTCTCTTCCGAAGCATCCAGTAGAGCTGGTCTCCAGCAGAAGCAGAACACCTGTATATAGTGTCCACTGATCTCCTGTGATATAGCAGATCTTATGTTTTGCAATTCTTTTGTTGATTTTATGGTCAAACTTTGCCTCCAGTTATTCACGTGCAGTGCATACTCAGCTTTTTTTGGCAGTTGCGCAGAAGTGATGATAGGATCTGTTCCTAGCATCTTAGGTAGTACACCTTATTTGTTTACTTATGCTTTTATGTTTGATTTGTAAAGGCTTCTCTGCACCTTTTGTATTGTGGTTATGAGCTATAAAATAATTTTCATTAAAATAATGCCTTAATGGCTGCTAAGTGTGTCAATGCTGATGCACTTCTCATGGTGAAATATTTCTTCCTCAGTAAAAAAATCGAATTACATGTTATTATAACTTACTACAAGAGGATAAAAGAAAAGCTGCTTTCTACTGTGAGTTATGAATAAACAAAATTATCACCTTCCTTCATGCCAGATTTTCTTGGGGCAGAGTAATGGAGTAGAAAGTATATGGACTTGGTCTGAGAAAAGAGATTGAGCTTTTGTGACTGGCATGGCACTGTGCTTTGATTTCCTGACTGAACAAATTTGCTCTACAAGGGCCATTAAGGAAAAAAATAAGTATGAAACCTTGCAATGTCACTGAGCCAAATACTTCTGGTAGGATTTGATCCAATGCCTCTCGAATCTACTGAAAGTTTTTCCATTGATTTCAGTCAGTTTTGGATTAGTCTGTAAGTGATCTTGATGTAAACCTGGAGTGAATATGCACACGCCACTATTGTAAATCTGGACCAGTTCCATGGAATGAGACTATATTTTGGCCTATGTTTCTAATTTTAAACTTGTTTTAAGAGCACCAATAAACACCAGCCCCAGTAATGTTGTTTGCATGCCTCAGCACTGAATGATTGATAACCTTGTATTGGGCTCCAAGCCTCATGATTTACTCTTATGCTTTAAGTGTTAAGAAGACATGCTGGGGTTAAAACCCCTGTTTCTGATTTACCACTTACTTGCTTCACTTCTGAGCAGGTGAAACTTAGTTGACTTGATTTCGCAGGAATTGTATCAGTGGAAAACTGGAGTAATACAGCTGAGAATCAGCTCCAACACACTTTAAAAGACATGTTCTAATGATTATTATTTAGACCTCTGAGATTCTTAACTACCAAATGGTTATTTTGGGTCCCTTATAATTTCAGTCCTAAATTTAGTGGTGGGTTTTTCTAGATTTTTTTTTTTTTTTTTTTAACTACACCCAAGCGGAGCTGGCTCAGAAGTGGCGAAAGAAAAACATGTTTCAAGTTGCTTCCTGACACTGTCGAGTCTATTTCAGTTTCTGTCTCTTGGGCACTATCAGGTATTGCAATATTTTAATTAGAAATGCTGCAAGAAGTATTAGAGTTGAAATGGTAGCAATAATCACACGAGTGTTAGTTTAAAATACTTTATGTCCTTGGGGTTTTTTTAATAAAATTTAATCTTTGCATCTCCTGTGAATAAACTACATAAGAATCTTTTTACATGCAGCTTTCACATCTTTTTCTATATCCTTTGTTTAATTATGAAGTTCTTTTTTATATATTAGCTTGGCAAAAAAGTCCTTCCTACCTGGTGATAAAATGAAAATGGCACTTTTACCCTGCTGATGTCATGAAGTATCTTTCTGTGGATTTCAGCAGGCCACAGCCTCTGTGCTCAAGGATCATTTTCCCAGGAGACCTGCTGCAGTTACCCATCCTATCTGCCCCTCACAGATTATGCTTGCGAGCAATGCGGTGATTCCTGACATGTTTAGCATTCCCTACTTGTGACCTCAGACCACTACGTTAGGAAGCACTTTAGGTCACATAGTCCTGATCTAGTTCAAAAAGCCGTGCATTTTAGGCACAGTCCTGTTCCCACAATTGTTTCTCTTGCTGTGACTTTTTAGATTTGGTAGTTTTTGGACCCAGTTCTCACAAGATACGATAGTAAAACCAGATCTCTTTGCTAGTCTGCAGTGTGCTATTCCTCTAGAGGGATGCACTGCCCTGTTTTTCAGGTAGCCTGACTGAAACCAAGAGGCCACGTAGATCATTGGTAGAGTCTTCTAGGCCAATCCTTAAGAGAAAGCTATGGCTGCTAATGAGGTCTAATTTAGAAAGAGGAGACTCCAAATTTGCCCAGTCCTCTGACGTCTACATGCTATAAGTAACGCTGGTTCTTGTGGAGAGGTTGCATACCCACAATTAGAGCCTATTTCCATTATCAAGGCCATTGTCATCTTCTGCTGACTCATCAGCAATGACACTTCTTTTCTTAAAAATGCAGCAGCTGCCCTGTTAATAACACACGTAGAGAAACCTCCCAGTGCTGCTCCTGCCCTCCTCACCCCTGATACAGTCTGCTTGGCAGCACAAATAAACACAGCCCTCACTTTGCTGGGGAGGCAAACTTCTGACAGCACTGCCTTGCTTTTATGAGCTTGGCTGTGCATGTGTTTCCACAGAGAGGCATTCAGGTGAACGGTAGTTGCGGATCCAGCTTTTCTGGAGAGATGGCTTGGTCGAGAGTATGAGACGGGGTCAAGATTAATAAATACAGCTGTAACCAGGCCCTTTTCCTTGACTCAGAAAGCATTTGCTCAGGGCAGAGCAGCTTCACAGGACATTAAAAACATCCATTGTTCAGCAGAATTTAGGAGGTGGATGACAACTCTCTCCTCCATCTGGGTTAGGTGACATCTATATTGCTTTAAACTCATTTGCTTAAAAGTTCAGTTTTTTAAAATTACATCTATTCATAGTTTATGACTCACAGTTCATTCTCTTAGTTCAGCCTTAATGTATTTAGCGATGTGGTGCACCTTGAATTTCAATGGACTTGTTTTCTTTGAAGTATCGTTTTAAAGTAGTATTGTCCAGGTATGTCAGAGGAGACATGCAATGCAATATCTTTTAATCAAAGTTTGATTCAATTTTCTTTGTATTTGTTTATGAACTGGAAGTGATTTCTTTGTTAGTTATGATTTTAGAGAAGATCTAAAGTGCTTGGGCTATAATGAGAAATCAGAACATTCAATTTGCTTTTTCCCTATTTATTCTATTTGCATCTTTCCTTTTTAATTTTATTTGTGTGAGACTGGTAAGTAAAACTAGGTCCTTCATACAGTATATTGCTGATGCTAGTTTGTACTTTTTTTTTTTTTTTTTTACTTTTTTTTTTTTCCTCTCTCTCTCCTACCTGGACTGTCATTATGGTCCTGTGTTTTCCTTCCCAGCAGTTCATGGGAATAATTAGCCATTAGGATAAGGTGTGGAAATTAATTTGTGTTTTAAATAAAACTAAAATGTTTTATTTTTAATGGAGTCAAATTTTCAAAAGTCATTTCTTGGACTACCTGAATTTCCATGTGAATGATTTTTTTCACAAATTCATGATTTTTTTTCGAATAGGCAATCAAGTTGCTATACTTTCCTGGATGATGCACTTAAACCATAGAACTTAAAATATGCAAAATGTGCTTGTAGGAAAGAGCCTTATGTATACCCATTTTAGGGACCAGATAAGGTCCTGGCACTGGTTTTTTCCCTCCTCCCAGTATGTTTGGTTAACTGATAGTAACTAGCTGCATCCTCAGCGCAGCAGACATTAGTCCTTGAATGCAGTTTTTAGTTCAGGAAAGCAATTCATCAGTCAGCCACATTAATGAAATCCAGCCTCAAATATAACTTTTGCCGAGAAAGCTATTTCATAATGCAAACGCGTGACCAGTCTGTCTTTGGAGAGGGCATGAGGATTTGAGTTCCTGGCCACGCACAGGAGTGAGAAATGAAGGGCTCTTGGCTGCCTGCAGCTTTAGAAAAGGGGCTTTCTATAATCACCCTCTGTTGTAAAGGCAGGATTATTTGTATTTGTTTCATTTGGAAATGGGCCTTTTTCACTCTGAACGAAATACTGTTGAGCACCTTCCTACCATCCATTTGCTCTCCCCCCACAATGGCTCAGAAGAGAAATTAAGCCGTTGGAGGAATGGGAGCCTTTCAAAGAAGCATTTATGGGCCAAAGGAAAGATGACCAGATGGGCTGTCACCCAAGAAAATACAAATCAAGCCCCAAATCACACCCCAGGACTCTGCCATTGAGATTCCATAATGCCTGTTCAGGGTTTCTGTTTATTTTTCAAAGAGGGGGATCATATATGGCTTGGCTTAAGCGTTTCAATTTATGTTTCTGGCTGTTGGGGGATGCTGGCAGAAGATAAAACATCATCAGCTCATTTTCCATCAGTAGCGCTCTGTCATTCCATTAGGGCAGGAAATAGCTTGCTCTGTTACTGAGTGAATTTGACTTTAGCGTGGATCAGAGAGAGGACCCCTAGAGTTAAACACATCTCCCTGTGCCAGCTGTTCAGCATAAGACAGCAAGGGCATGTAGCCAAATGACCACCCTCAGGAACCGACATGTGTTGGCACCACATGGTTTGTAAAAGCAAGCAACATGGGAGCTCTTCCAAGGGAAGTGAGGTGTTGGGGGAGGGAGGGTTAAAGGAAGTTCCAGCGAGAGGAAGGTTTGCTTTGGTGCATGCTAAATACAAAATAAAGGCTTAAATATTTTGCTGTAATGGGCCGTAATTGTAGCTACTCAGATTCCACCACAGAGACGTATAATATCAGATCCCTGATAGATGATACTAGTTTAATCGGGTTATTCATTTGAGAAGGGGCTCAGAGCTGCTTTCCAGATACCACTAAGTGATATCCCCCAGAAGTCCTGCCAATAAGAGTGGCATTTATCCTCTCCATTTTACAATTAAAGTGACTAAGAAGACATAGCTATAGGCCAAGAATTTCAGCATTAGTCTTGACTTTTTCAAAAGTCACGCATTGAAGTTGTTAGCCGGAATGGTGTATGTGATGGGCACTGCAGAGTGTTGCTTCACATCCCAAGGTCGCAGTGGTGCTGAGTGCTGGAGCCCTGATTTCCTCATCTACCACTTTTTTCAGTGGCATTGTCTGACTTTGAGAACCTTATTTTTTACATTTATTCCACTCATCATCTCTCATCGTGATTTCACGGTCACCCACACCATCTTCAGTTCTAGTTAACTGCAAGCTCTAGTTGTCTCCAGCTGCATACCAGAGGAAAACCTAGTTTCTGTGTGCATCAGTTTACTTGTTAAAAAACAGGGACAGGCATTTTATGATGCTCCAGCTTTTTGCAATACATGTTCCTAATTAGCAAGGGCAAAGTATATAGGGAAAATCAGTATCTTAAACCAGGTGATATACTTGGTGTGGGAAAGAAAAGTCAAACTTGTATGTACACAAACTGTACACACAAGGTACTTGCAGGCTTTTTCACCACTTGAAGAAAAAGTTTTTATGCTTTGAAACCCAACTCACAAGTCCGGGTATATTTTTTTCTCCCCACTCCCTCCTCCCCCCAGTCCCTCCAGCCATGTCAGTCTAATAAAAGATATTACCTCTCCCTACAAACTTTGCCTCACATATCCATAGATCACCGCAGCAGAGCACTGTTCCAAATTAGGTACAGTTTTCTGAGGGCATACTGGCAAGTAGGATTTTCGGGGGGTAATCCGAGAACCTGGGTTTAGCCAGTGTGGCAAAGCGGTATGCTGCTGCCAGTCCACATGAGCAGCCTCATCTGGATTCAGTTTTGTAGCTGAGGCGCTGCTTTCCTGGTGAGAGGTCGGCAGGCACCTCTGCATGGGTTGATGGGATAGTTGTTTTTCATAATTCTTGGCCTGTCTCTTAGCTTCCACAAAGCCCGAGCTTTCCTGATTGTCATCTTTTCTGAACAGATGCAGACTCTGTATGCTTTCGATGAAGAAGAAACAGAAATGAAAAATAAAATTGTTGAAGACTTGAAGACAGCTCTGCGGACTCAGCCCATGAGGTAATGTTGTTCGTCTTTCATCACAATTCACAGCCTCCCTTTGGTCAGATGTGACACGGG
>NW_010272609.1:104482-112409 GCF_000690775.1 Eurypyga helias
AACCTCATTGTCTCACCTCACACAAGCCTCTCTGATATTTCAGACAATCCACAGAGAGCCCTACAGTCCCTGGTCTGAACCTGCGTAGTTGGGAGGGCACACTAAGGCTGAAGCATGTAGCTTCAGGAAAATAAAAGGCAAAGTCTGCTGTGAAAAACCTGCGGCAGATATGTGCAAACACAGGTAATGACTATGAAGATCAGATTCTAGACTTCATAGCCTGTGAACATCCCATGTAATTTGATTCATGCTGGGCAAAATCTCAGCTTCTACTCTGAACTTTGAATTCAGGCTTCCCCTTATCTTTAGTAACGTGAACTGTTTGGTACAAAGCAGCTAATCCATCTGACATCACCTGGTTTGGCATTCTTCCTGTTCTATGTGTAACTGTGGAGAGGAGAAATATTAAGAGACTTTATTGTGTACTGTGTCTTTGAAGGTAAGGTCATCTTTGTTTTTCTGGGAGCAAAGCTTTGAACAATAGCAGGCTAACTAGCATAGAAACCTTTTCCATTTAACACTTTGAAGAGCATTGTACAGAAGCAATAACTCTAGCTGATATGATCTTAGGAAACACTTGGTCAAAAAGTTTCTGAATATCTTTGTATTGGGCCCAAAGTAGGCCAGATGTGTTTGCGTCTGCACTCTGCTGAAAACATAGTTTCACAGAGCTTCAATAATGCCTAATCAAATGGAGCTTTTTGGGGGTGCAGGAACCTAACCAAACTAATTATATAAATAAATAAAAACAACACAAAAAATAATTACATATAATTTGCATTGCAGTTACGTTGACTTAAAGTTAAGATATTTCTGAGACTCCTTGCAGAGCTAAGTGCTGATTGTGCACCCCTTCGTAATGTTTAAAAAATTGACTGCATTGAGCCTCTCACCTCATAGCAACTATGTGATAGAACACATTAGCTTAAACCTCCGTGTTTACCTCCAGTTGTGTTGGGCTGTAAGAAAGCACAAAGCCAGATTCTGAGGCATAAAGATTCATCAGGCTTTGGTAACTTCAGCATGTGGGTAGGGTGAGTGCTTTTAACACAAAAGTGGAGAAACAGTGGCCTCTATTGAGACCTAGCCTAAGGGGTAAGTGGCTGTTTGATCCTGTCTATCACTGTCTTAAAACAGAGAACACAATAAAATGCAGATGGACATTATGTTAAAGTGGAAGCTAAGACAACTGCAAAACTCCCAATTCTCACAAGGATTTTAAACCAAAGTCCTGTGCTGTTGA
The DNA here is from genome assembly GCF_000690775.1 of Eurypyga helias. NCBI lineage: Eukaryota > Metazoa > Chordata > Aves > Eurypygiformes > Eurypygidae > Eurypyga > Eurypyga helias. The sequence continues at coordinate 105,726 of NW_010272609.1, forward strand.
GATTCGATGTAGCAACTCTATTACATTAATGTGGAGCTGGTGTGATGCTTCCTCTGTGAAAGTGATAGCTTTCATTGAGTATAGCCACAGCAGCAGGACCTCTCTGCCATATCCAGCTGAAACACTTCAGTGGCCACCTTTGGTTGTTCTGCTCTGACATTTGAACAGGACAGCCTGGCCTCCTTGTTGAGAACAAGGCAACAGAGAAGAAGAAAAAGAAATGTCTTATGCTCAAAGCCTTGCAAGGTTTTCCTTCTCAGACCTATATTGCTTCTGCTGGATCCCCTTGACAACAGCGCGTTGCTTCATCTGTTTATAATAACCCTAACAAGCTTCAGTACAAGCATCTATGAGCTGCCCTATAAAGTGTTCTCTTCTAAATCGCTGGCGATGGTTATGGGGGCTTTTTTTTTTTTAAGAATATTTAAGCCAAGCCAAATTTTGAGTTAAGTCCTGTGTCTCAACTAATTTCCAGCGATTCAATTCGTTAGCTGCCAAATGGGCTGCATGCCAATGCCTGATCAACAAGCCAATTCCTTCTTGATGGAAAGGTTGCAGTAGAGAGGCCCTCGGCTCCATCAAATCCCTCTCATAAGCAGTATGATACTCAAGCCTTCAAAATACTAGTCTTTCTAGTTGAATTTGGACATCAAATCCTATTTTCCTTGCCACTTCTGTTCATCAGACCTCTGAAGAAAACAGAGACTTCAATTCACACAGGATGGAATTGTCTGGAATCCATTTGTGATGGTAGGGTACACAGGGGCTCTGACAGCTTACCAATAGGCTCCTCTGCTTGAATTCTCTGATCTAGAGGAATCAAAAGAAGAAAAATGCATGTGTTTGGCTCTGGGTTTTACTTTACTGTAGAACTTTGTTCTAGAAAATGCAGTGAAATGGGACTAATCTGTGCCTCTGTTCCAACCTACCAGTTCTAACAGCACCAGAAATGGAAGCAGACCTACCCAAACTCAGGTTCCTCTCCTCTTTGGAGAAAAGGTGATAGAAGCATCCCTGGGCAGCTCATTGTCCGCCTCGGAGCAAGTTCTGGTATTTAGGAGCTGCCCTGAAATAATAAAGCCAGGTTATGTCCCAGCATGCAGGAATAACCCCCAGCCTTTGAGACCAAAAAACCCACATCTGCATCTTGTAAGGAAACACATTTTCTTTTAGGTTTGTAAGAACGTATGACTATAAACAAGTGTGATGACAAACTGTTGGATAGAAGCAGGGAGAGAAGAGCTTTCCTTTTGGTATTTTAGTGCCCAAAAATGGAGGTTCAGAAGTGCAGCAGAAGTAAAAACTTTCAAGGGACTGGAAAAAAAATAATCACTTTTTGGAGCCCCTGAAAAATACTTCCTTTAGTCTGAATCATCACTCACTCCCTTTGCTGTCTGCTTTTCCCCCTTTGTTTAACTCAGATTTGCCTCCTGTTATTTTTGTTTGATTTAGCCATGTTGCATTCATGTGCATACTGGAGATGATCATTTATACATCCAGCAAACAAAACCCATTATGCTGAATTTTTCAGCAGTGCACTAGTTGTCAGGGTTATGTGTGCCCCCGATTCAAAATCTGGTGCTGCAGGGAAGTGTAGCTTTGGCTGTTAACAGGGTGGGAACATCCTGCTCTCTGCACACCCACAGCATATGATCCTTCTGTCTTTCCTGAGCAGGATCAAATCTCACAGGGAGGCTGTCCCCCCCTACACTTGGAATCCATCAGTGGGTCATTACCTCTTAGGCTGCACTGCATCTGTATTTGGATGAAAGATTTGTTATTAGAGCTAGCTAACTCATTCTGATCAGCACTCTCTAAAACTTGAAAGGCTAAGAGGCGCCCTGCCTTTTAAAGTGTGCTAAACTGGTCAAGTGAGAGTCTGAGGTGAGGTTAGACTTTAATTTGCTTGTTTAGCACCTATTAAAACACACCCTGCTTTATTTACTCTTGAGTTTTTGAACGTGTTAGCCAGAATGCATTGGCAAATATGCTTAACTTTACACCTTTCAGTCTAGAACAAGACTTTATTTTGCAGCATACAGGACATATAAGATGGCAGTTATTTACGTATCAGTATATTGTGAGGAAGAAGGTACCTTATTTGTATGAGTCAGGTTTGCCTTTGAATATACACACACATGTCCCTGCTTACAGACCTACAGATGCACAAAGACCAAACACCGTAAGGGTTATGGTGCTCAGCCTGTCAGCTAAACTCACACTTCTTTTGCTCTCCTGTACAGACATTTACATATACACCTCCCTACATACATGCTCACACTAAGCAAATCCTTGTACTGAGAGTGTCTGTTGGCTCAGAAACTGCTATTGCCAGTTCTTTATCTTCCTCTTGCATGATTTCTGTCTTTGCTGGAGAACAGTGAACTGTTTTGGAAAAGGAAGGTGAAAATCAGTGTCTGATTCCTGCTTCTGATGTCAGCTGCAATGGGAAGGTACTTGGTTTTGCTTCCTATTGAGTAATGCAGCTTGCTGTTTGCTCTCTGGACTAGGAAGAGTACAGGAAAATCCCGACATTATTTTAAATTATGTCATTAATCAAGGTCTGTGACAAACACCACTTTCCTGCGCATGCCTCCTTTTTGGAATGACCTCATCCAAACAGTCCCAGAAAAACTGCTCTGGCAGTGAATTTAGTAAGGGGTTTTACTTCATTGGGACAATGTGACTTTTGTGCATTTACCATTTTTTCACTTGGTCATCAGAGCAGGCTAAAATACTGGAAGGTTGTATGGCCTTGCATCTTTCTATAATCAGTTTAAAATAACAAACTGCTTTGAGTGACTTACCAAATTCCTGGTGCACAATGTTGATCCCACTCTCTCGCCTGGAGGCAGAGGATATTTTGCTCCTATGATTTCTCAGGATATACAAGATGATGCATCCAAAGAATGTGCAATCAGACCTGTATGAAACTTGGCAGACTGTCTTAGCAGGGTTCAACTAAACCTTGTTTTCATTTTTGGTGTGCACGTGTTCCTGTGTGTGCTTGCCCTTACTCTGATATTCACTTTGAATTTCAGTTTTGAACAAAACCCAAACCTCAGACTGAAACTTTGTTGAAAGCACCAGGCTTTGCCATGTTTCTGGTCAAACTGCTGCCCCAAATAAGCTGAAAGTTGGCAAAACTATCAGCATAGTGAGCATAACTTTCAGGTGGGCCTTGAGAATTCCTGTGTGGTGTGGGGTGTAACAACCAGAAGGCCATCCATAGGTCAAGTTCACATTATCCAGGAGATATATACTGAGCTGCTCAGGTTTGTCATGCTGATGCAGAGACTTTAACAGAGAATAGTGAAATTCAGTTTTTCAGCATGGTGTTTCCATTGCTGATGCATATTAGGAACAGCATCTCGCTTAAGGAAAGAAAAGAGAAAGACAGCACATTAGGAAGTATCCAACAGGGAGGAACTAAATCTAAAAATGTTTTTCTAGGTCATCTGAACTCATAATTAACAGTGTGGTGAGGAGTCTGTGTGAAAATGCATCTTGTGTGTGTTAGCATGTATGTAAGATGTAGCCATTTAAAAGAATCCGTGCAGCCTTGAAAACGCAGCAGCTAGCGGGGTGTGAACCACAGCAGGTGTTTGGTGGTAACTGCACAAAGAACAGAGTGACCAAACAGTAGGGCCATAAAGTGGTAGAATGTAATTACCCTGAAACTATGTGACACACCATTATTAGCTAGTCTCTTTTCTCTATTATTTTGTTTTGATTGCTTTTTGTTTGTTTTGCTTTGTTGGGTTTTTTGTTTGTTTGTTTTTATTAAATACCTGGGGATTATTCTGAAATGGAACATTAGGCTAAAAGAAGTCAGCTTTTATGGATGAAGGGTTGAATAATAGGGTGTCTTTTGAATAAATTGCCTTAAGTCTGCTTTCGTGATTTTTCCTACCTGTTTGGGTTTTGTTTTTTTTTTTCAGGTTTGTGACCAGGTTTATTGAACTGGATGGCCTGAGCTGTTTGCTGAACTTCCTGAAGAGCATGGACTATGAGACCTCGGAGAGCCGTATACACACATCCGTTATAGGGTGTATCAAGGCACTAATGAACAACTCCCAAGGACGGGCTCATGTCCTGGCTCATCCAGAGAGTATCAACATCATCTCCCAGAGCTTACGGACTGAGAACATTAAGACCAAGATTGCTGTGCTGGAGATCCTAGGGGCTGTCTGCTTGGTACCAGATGGTCACAAGAAAGTCTTACAAGCCATGCTTCACTACCAAGTCTATGCTGCAGAAAGAACAAGATTCCAGGTAAAATGAGGATACTTTGACAGAAATACCCAATATGATGAATCTCTTCAAGGAGTGATTTTTGGAGGGCATGTATTGCAAACTTCCTAGGTAGTATAAAGGAAGTATTTCCCATTTTGTTATAGGAAGGGCACTCCCTCAAATAGATTATCAGCATGTATATATTTTTTTGAAGACCTGATTGCTTGTCACTAATGCTAACTTAAAATCTCTTATGTTTTACCTTATAATGAGGCTTTGCTATGCTAAATGAAAGCTATCAATCTGTTCATACTCTAACCTGATGACATTTCTGGGGTGGAAGTAATCTGTTCTGCCCTAGGAGCTGAAGTCACAGAATTCCAGAAGCCTCTGTTCTGATTTTAAAGCCCTTAATTTAGTAATAAAAGAGTTGTGGATTAAATAATGGACAGTGGATGCACTTCACTTGACATTTAGTAGTCAACTTGTGAATTATCACCACTTAGCAAATGTTGTCTCGGATTGTGTTCCATTCAGAACACAGAAGGGGAAACTCAATCTCAGAGACCTAGAGGGAGGTCAGTGTATCACTGGGGATACTGCTGGCTGCTGTTATAACATTCCTCTTCAGGTGAACTGAGCACCTTTACAAAAGGTATAACAGAATCTCTTGCTATTTTACTATTTGTTCTTATGTGAAATGATAAGGGTAGTGTTGGGCTAACAGTCCCTGGATCCTGATTTGTGTTGGCTGTTATCTCCTGCCTCCTCCTCAGCTAATGCATCAGTGGATTTTGGCTACAATGAACTATGACTGTAAAAGTGAATGGGGAAACAGTCTGCGCTCAGGAACAGTAGCTGCAAGAGATTGTTGTTAGGACTGAATGCACTATGGGATTTGCTGACTGTGACTTAAACCTGAGACTGGGATGCAGGAAATCTTGGCTTTGTCGTGGAAGCTAAGATCCTGGTAGCCAAGAGGGCAAACTGCATCCCGGAGTGCATCACGCACAGCACATCCATTCAGTCAAGAGAGGGGATTATCCTTCTCTATTCAGTGTTGGCGCAGCCTCACCTTGAGTGCTGTGTGCAGTGTTGGGCCCCACAATGTAAGAAGGATGTGAAGATCCTTGAGTGCCTCCAGAGGAGAGAAACAAAGCTGGTGAAAAGGCTGGAAGGAATGTTCAGTGAGGAGTGGCTAAGGACTTTGGGCTTGTCTGGTTTGGAGAAAAGGAGGCTGAGGGGTGACCTCATTGCTCTCTACAGCTTCATGAGGAAGGCAGATGGAAAGGGAGGTGCTGAGCTATTCTTCCTCATATCCAATGATAGCACGTGTGGGAATGATTCAGAGCTGCACTGGGGGAGATTTAGACAAGACATTAGGAAGCATTTCTTTACCGAGAAGGTGATCAAACACTGGAGCAGGCTTCTAGAGAGGTGGTCAATGCCCCAGGCCTGTCAGTGTTTAAGAGGCATTTGGACATCAACATTTTTTAACTTGCTGAGCCCCACATGGTCAGGCAGTTGGACCAGATGATCACTGTAGGTCCCTTCCGGCTGAAATGGTCTATTCCGTTCTGTTCTATTCACCTATATGTGGCATTGGCAGGTCCAGCCCTCTGTGCACTGCTCCATCCAGCTTTCTCTCTAGTAACTAGCTGAAATGGAGATCCTTCCTGAATTAATTTGGCATTCTTGTGTACCTTGGAGACAGATGAAGGTAACCTTAGTTGCTTGGCAAAAAGCAATGGTAACTCACAGCCCTGACAACCCTTGTGGTCCTGTGTTAACTTATCCTGAGTTGACCTGCTTAATAAGTGTGATAATAACAGGGATTCTGCTTAATAAGCCCATATGGGAGAGATGCTGAGTTTGCCCAATGTCTCCTCTTTGGGTCCTTACTCTCTCTTTGTGGTTTTTTTTGGGTTGGTTTTTTTTGTTTGTTTGTTTTGGGTGGGTTTGTTTTTGTTTTTTTAATTGGTTTAAAATTTACTGAATATCTGAGATAAGTCATTGCTGGGCAAAGTGTGGTAGCACAGGTCATCTTGTGAACTTTTGAGGAATCCGGTGTAATGATTTACAGATGCTTACCAGCTCTCACATTTATTAAAGAGTACTTTGCATAAATGCTTGGTTATTTCAAATGCTTTTCCATTGGAGAAAAAATGAAAGATAAATGGATGATCCCTCTTTTTTCTTTCTTAAGCAAAACAACCTCCCCCCAAAAAACCTCAAGATGATTCAGCAGAAGGGATGTGCTTTTGTTTGCAATTTCTAACACTTGTGTCTAGATGCTGGAATAGGATTTTCCACTACACACAACAATAGCTTAAGTTTAATTTTGAGGAGGTAAGGGTTCATCTAAAGACTTTTCTCATCCATCTTCAGTAATTTTCTTCTAACAGAGGGACCAGGGAGTTTTGAAATGATGATCATAGAATCATAGAA
>NW_010272610.1:0-9988 GCF_000690775.1 Eurypyga helias
CATTCTATGATTCTATGATACTGTCTCTAATTAAAGTGCTTGCCAGGCTTTTCTCTGAAGCCTTCCTGTTACAGATCCACCTGTCTTCTTTGTCACATTATTTGTTTTGTGTATCTTAAAATGTGTTCCATTTTACTGATTTGCGGGATGACCATTCTCTTCTCACTTCCAGTAATTCCTTATAATTCTTGGGCTCTTTAAGCTTATTCTAATTCCAGTATTCAAACAGATATTGTCTACTCTTAGTTCTTGTTCTCTTTTTAATGATGGAAAACATCAGTAATAAAGACTGTCTCATTACTTCTTGACAGAAGCCTACAAAATTTTTAAGTCTATTTCATCTTAGCATTTTCTGTTAGAAATTTTGGAGAGACGCCTTATACTTTCATGAGATTACAAGGTAATTCTGCTCACTCTCTGACTGTATTGTTTGCTTTTTGATTACCGGTGTATTAACACCAAGTGTAAGTGATGATGGCAGATGATCACTGAGGAGAAATTGGGAGGGAGGATATATACATATTCTGTAATGGGGCAGTGAACATTTTTTGTGAGTTCTAATGTCGAAGTTCCTCATTTTCCAAATACTGTTCAGATCTCATTTTTGTAAGTTTTACTAGCTTGTTGTATAACTTTGTCCAGTTCTCAAATCCCTTGAACTGCAAGGGGCAGTTTATGGCATTTCAGCAGTCTCCTGCTACTTGAATTTATTAAGATACCATAAGAACAATAAAAATAAAATAATTGATTCTGCCTATAGCTCATAAGAAAACTATTAGTTTTCATTCCTCTTTACATGACCTTTAATCTACCTCTTCATCCTTCAGACTACCTCCTAAACCAGAAGTGACTTTTAGCTAATGAAGTGGCTTTGATTTTCTCAGTTAGCTCTTGTAGATAACAATGTGCTGTGTGTGTATGTTGTTCCTAGTTTTTTTTTATCCCCAACTTGCAAATTAGTTTCTTTCACAGTATATTACCAGGTATATCTACCTGCATTGCTTGTAAAATCTTCTTTTTCTTGACAGGGCCATTTGGACCTTTAACTTTTATAGATACAATTTTTACTGACCCACAAATCCACAGTTTATCATCCTATATTGTCTCAACCTTTTTGTTTCTACTATGTAATTCCAACATTGTTGAACTAAGACCTGCCTATACAGTGTTAAGCTGGAATACCTAGTGTGCAACTTAAAAATTACTTTTTTTACAATGAAAATCCCAGTTATTTCTCATTACTTTTTAAAATCTTCTTTCATCATTTTATATAACACACCTCTAAAATTCACTTTTAAAATCATAGTCCCGACCAGCTAAATTTGTCTCCTCATATTATTCTTCAACCCTTGCTGCTTCCTCAGTTCATATGCTCATCCGTGTAGATCCCCCCACAACCCTATATTGCTTTACTCCTAAACATGGAAACCCACCCTCACCCTGTGATGATGAACAACACCCATCCCCTCTTCACCTTCTGAGTGAAGCCCCACTAGGAGGGTTTCAGTCTGACAACAGGGTGAAGCTGCAACATCGTATTAAGATACCCTTATATGGGTAAAACTGGGAGGTGGATTAGTCCCTGTTTCAGGCCATCCTCCTCCTCATTTTCTGTGTTAATCTACACCCACCTCTCTTTTTATGAATTATGCTTTTCAATACCCACTTTCTTCATATTTCTGTTACCAACAGTAATACTTCTACTGTTTTACAAATTATTGCTTAGTTATACCTAAATTTCTTCAAACAACCACAGCTTCATGATTTTTATTTACCACATTTCCTTTCCTTGTTCTGTGTTGCCTTCATTTTTTTAGAGTAAAAAAAAAAAAATCCACTTCTCTAAAATGGTGAGGCTTTTCACATTCTGACAAATTTGGCTCATAATTTTCCAGATCATTTCCACTAACTCCAGTTTCTGTAAGATTGCATTCATGTCTTTTGTCTGCTTCATGATGTGCTTCTGTTCCTGACACGCAAAATCCATTACAATGTGAACTGCATTGAAATGAAAGTGTCCTCGGTCGTTCAATGGTTACTTTAAAATTTGCAGTAGTCTCATTCAGTTTCTCTATTTTCCTCATAGCTCACCTGTGCCTCATGCCCTCCCAGACTAAGACTTTCCAGGCCTTTTTGGAATCTGGGATTTTGAGCAAACTTACTAATGCGGTCTTCATTTTATTTGAGAAGGACTGTGGAACGAGGCAGTTTGGAGACCCCTGTGAGCACCAGCCTTATGGTTGCTTTCGTTTTCAGATGCAGAAGGCAGAAGATTGTTGCTTTAAAACAGTTAACAGAATCTCTTTCTCTGTGTTCCTTGTAGGAAACAGATAATTTTTATATTATTTCTTCCTTCATGTTCTAAAGCTATTTGATTTTATTTTCCAGATCCACACCTAACATAGTTTTGCAGTTTTTAGTCACTACCTGGATATTACCAATCCTGTTTGCAGTTCCTTCTAATTGGTTTTAAACCCATCAAATCTTGATTGCACTGGCAATTTAGGTGTCAGATTACTGAAGTTAAATCAGAGAGGAAGAGCTAGTGCATTTTCTCCAGGATATCCATTTTAAGGGGTTGCAGGTTGTGCATTTTTCTTCAGCTTTCAGTCACAATATATTTGCTCAAGTAGTATAAAGTCAAAGAAGTTTGTTTTTGTATAATTCTGGCAGTATTTTTCATTTTGTGTACCTCAGTAAGTAAAGTTTTTAAAAAGTCTGTCTTATTCATTACACTCCCCGTGATTTTGTTTACAAATCAGCAGCACATCAGAGAGAGAAGGTATGGAAGTAGAGCATGAGAGAGAACATAGCTTGTTTTATAAATTGCAAGACACACAAATAAATATCTTGGTAAATGAATGCAATTCTAGCTTGACCAACTGCATTCAGTACAGTCAAACAGAAAAAATGTTTTACACAAATGTCCTGGAAATGGATGTGTTCATTAACTACTCTAAAATTGCTTGGTGGCTGTGCTGATTTTGTCTGGGACAGAGTTAATTTTATTCACAGTAGCTAGTGTGGGGCTGTGTTCTGGATTCATGCTGGAAACCTGGGTGTTTCAGTTCCTACTGAGCAGTGCTTATACAGGATCAAGGACTTTTCTGCCTCTCACCCCACCCCACCAGCGAGTGGGCTGGGGGTGCACAAGAAGCTGAGAGGTGACACAGCCATAACAGCTGACACCAACTGATCAAAGGGATATCCCACACCATATGGTGTCATGTTCAGCGTATAAAGCTGAGGAAAGAAGAAGGGAGGGGGCATGTTTGGAAGGATGGCATTTGCATAATGGAGCCCTGCTTTCCTGGGGATGGGTGATGATTCACCTGCCTGCCAATGCAAAGTAGTGAATGAATTCCTTGTTTTGCTTTGTTTGCATATATGGTTTTTCCTTTACATATTAAACTCTTTGTCTCAACCTCCGAGTTTTCTCACTTTTATTCTTCCAATTCTGTCCTGCATCCCATTGTGGTAGAAGGGGTTGTATGGTGCTTAGTTGCCAGTTGGGGTTAAACCACAACAATGGCATATAAGAAATTCATACAAATGTCTCACCCAAATTGCATATTTTCCAGGTTGGCTATTTAAAATTTCAGCCAGTACAGCATTTTCTGCCTCTTCTATTCCTTACACAAATGGAAAATATTTCACTCTCCCTCAGCCTGCAGCCCAAGGTAGAAGAATCTGAATGAAGAGGTTTTTGCTTGTCCTACTAAGCTTCCCATAAAGCTATTGCAAGAAAAAAGGAATGTATAGGACAAAATTCGCCATCTCCTAATGGAGATAGCTATAGTGAGGCAGGTGAATAATGAATGAAAAAGCCCATATCACCCTATTATTTTTATATCCACAATAAATAACATTAATTACTGGTAGATATGCATGTTCTTGAAACTGAAAATTATCATTATAATCACAGTCTGATTTCCTGCATAACTAGGCCTGGTGTTTTACATGATAATCCTTTCACTGAGTCAAACAACTTGTGACCCAGTGAAAAAAAGTTCATATTTTCCTTATCTGCCTTCCTCTTCCTCTAAGATCAAACTTTTAAACCATCTTAAAGTCCATAAGCAATGTTAAAATTCTATTTCCTAGAGTCTAGGGTATGTCCATGACAGAGTTAGTCAGTTCGTTTTCTGCCCACAGTGCGCCCCCTACCCAAAAATGTTTACTGTCTACTCATTTTATGGCCCTCTTTGTAAAACAACAGAGCCCAGTACTCAATGCCCTGAAAATCACTTAATATTTCCAAACTTAGGGGGAAAATAAGATCGTTCAGGATTTAGAGTTACTCTATTTTTGGTATTTTTTATATATATTTCACTATATTGTGGAACTGCTTTTGTTTTGTCTTTTTATTGTAGTGCTAAATTTGGCATTAGGTTTTAATAACTGTGCAGTGCTTTGAGACTATACTGAAAGGTATTTTATCAATTTAAGTTACTATTCTATTATTACTTTGCCCCAGGGCTCACCTCATTTTCAGCAAAGCCTACTCATTTTTTGTGAAGTCATCACTTTTACCCTCTATTCATTCACCCTCCCCTTTCCCCAGCCTTTTCTTTCTCATTGAGAAGGGCCAAATGCACAGCTCTTGCTGAAGTATGGCTCCATCTGGTAGGATTACTCTGCACTGTAATATTCCTGGTCCCACCCTCCTCAGAAGCCAAAGGTGTCAGCTATCACATCTGCATGTACCCTGTCTCTAGGAAATAGAAGTGTATGAGACATATGAAGGTTCACAGCTGGGACTTTATGCAGAGTTCAAAAATACCCAAAATATACAACTACATTTTGAAATATTTTGTCCCTGCTTTCATGACTCTCCCAGATACCAAAGCTAAACTTGGGGAGGATGGGAAATTGTTTAGTCTAGCAGTGAGGGATGGATTTCTTATATGTCATTTGTGTTAATGGATGGAAAGTCTCGCTGAACCACAAATTTCTTAAGCATTTCATGGGAGAGGAGACCTTTTCACGTCCTTGCTTTGAAGCTTTTAACTGAAGTCTCTTAAAAATCACCTCTGAGCCTATGAACTCTGAGCTCTGTTGTGGTCATTAAGGACACGGCCTTTTAGAGTGAAGATGAAACTTTCAGAAAGAGAGAAACTCTGGTTTGGCCCTCAAAGCATGGGGCATATATGGCCCCATGGTATCATTCTGGATGAAAGCTAAAGTCAGTGTTATACTATCAGTCTATCTTCAAATAACATATACTGAAAGGCAAAGGGGTACAGAGGATAAGAACTCCTTCCAACAGAAGATGTGAGCTTTTAAAGAGGAACTATAGAATTAGAAGTTGTGAAAGAGGAAATGCAAATCTGTAACATGAAAAAAATAGTGTGCTTGGGCCCATCAGCCATCATCGTGATCAGCGTAAGCACAAAATTGCTTTTCAACATACACCGGTAACATATGGTTAAAGTGAGAAGAGAATTTTAACAGATAAGAAAAAGTCACAAATCTATAATTTCTAAACTAAAATTGTCTGACATCACTAAAGAATCACTGAATGGCTGAGATTGGAAAGCATCTCTGGAGGTCATCTGGTCCAATCTCTGTGCTCAAACAGGGCCACCCAGAGACAATTATCCAGGACCATGTCCAGATACCTTTTGATTATCTCCAAGGATGGAGACTCCACAACCCCTCTGTATAACCTGTGCCACTGCTTGGCCACCTTCACAATGAAAACGTCTTTCCTATCTCCAGATAGAATCTCCTGTGTTTCAGTCTTTGCCCATGGCCTCTGATCCTGTCACTGGGAACCACTGAAAGGAACCTGACTCAGTCTTCTTTACACCCTCCCTTCGGGTATTCACATACATTGATAAGATTCCCACTGTCAGGCTTCGCTTCTGCAGGCTGAACAGTTCCAAATATCAGTTTTGCCTCACATGAGAGATGCTCCAGTGCCTTGATCATCTTTGTGGGTCTTTATTGCAATCTCTGCAGTATGTCCATGCTTCTCATATTGGGAAGCCCAGAACTGGATACAGTAGTCCAGGTGTGGCCTCATCAGTGCTGAGCAGAGGATCATCTCCCAAAAACTGCTGGTAACACTCCTCCTAAGGCAGCTGAAGATACTATGTAGTCTGAACAACAACAGATTATGACATGTCATAAAATAAACTTTATTAAAGGAGTAAGAAAGATGAGCAATGACATGCCTACACAGTGAATCACCTGCTCCCTGAGAGCAAACACAGGATCATAAGCAATACCATGGCTCCATCGGACTGTCAGGGACGCTTAATGTCCAGGTCATTTGAGAGCAACAGTCAAATGTGCAAATACCTTTTGAATGTGGGTAAGAATCACATCACCTTTTCACTCCAACCATGGTAACGGGATTTGAGAGAATCATAGCTCACATTGCAGTAGCATGCCCTACACATCATTTCAGATGATGTGTGTGGCATTCTGCCTACATTCTGCTGGTCAAGGGACAGGGTAGCAAGGGCAGTGTGTCATACCATTAACCTTCTTTGCAACAAGAGCACATTGCTGGCTTATGTTCAGCTTGATGTACACCAGGACTCCCAAGTAGTTTTCTGCAAAGCTGCTTTCCAGCTAAGCAGTTCCCAGAATACATTGGTGGATTGGGTTCTTCCTCCTCAGGTTCAGGACTTTGCTCTTCCCTTTGTTGACTTTTAGGTTCCTGTCAGCCCATTTTTCCAGCCTGTTTTTGTCTCTCTGGATGGCACCATGACCCTCTTACATATCATCCACTCCTTCTAGTTTTGTGTCATCAGCAAACTTGCTGGGGTCATGCTGCACCATCATCCAGATCATTAATGAAAACATTAAACAGGACTGAACCCAATAGTGACACTTGGGGCACACCGCTAGTTACTGGCCTCCAACTAGAATTTATATCACTGATCACCACCCTCTCAGCTTAGCCATTCAGACAGTTTTATCCACATCACTGCTCATCCAGCCTATACTTCATCAGCATCTCCATGAGGGTGTTATTGGGGACAGAGTTGAAAGCCTTTCTGAAGTCAAGGTAAACAGTGTTCACTGCTCGGTCTACCAAGGGAAGAGAAAGACTTTCAGAAAGTCTTTGTCAAAGTCTCTGATGGAAGCCAGTCATCAAAAAAGCTGTCTTATGGTGTGGGGGAAAAATGAAATAATAAAAAAGAGTCATTCATAAACTGTTTGTTATTGCTGCCAAGAGAATAGTCCTGCTGGCTTTTCTTTATAGAGAAAGGGAGAAAGGTAGACTCTTCCAAGGTAGACTATAGATTACAAGTGTGATACTTGGACTGGATTACTTACCTTCTATAAGTGCTTTTCTCTCTACAACAACTACAAAGACAGCCTAGAGTACAGTTACATTTTTGGACCTCAGTTAATTTCCTAAAATTAGACTGGCTGAAACCAGCTAAAATTAAAAGTGCATTTTTCACCACTGAATACCTTAGCATTTCGCTGTCTCAGTGTGTTTGAGAACTGTTTAACATAATTGCTAGTCATTTGGGTACGATGCTCAGTACTGAGATGGTAATATTTGCAGATGATGCAATTACTTAAAAGACCAGGACTGAATTATCTGTCACTAGCCTTTCTTAGAAACAAAATATGAACTATGTAGACCACTGATCTGACCTGGCGTTTCATCCTTGCCTGATGCCTATACTAAGCTTATATCACTATTGACTACAATCCACAGAAAACACCAGCAACAGCAGCAGAGAATTCTCAAGTGAACTTCATGCACTGCCCTCTTCTACAGAATCAAAGTCCTGCAAGAATTCTGGGGTAATTTTGGGCATTCAGGGTTTGAGTAAAGAAAAATGTAATTGTATCGTGAACTTTATTTCTGGTCAAGATTCATTTTTTCCAATAGGAAAGTTCTGAAAGGTTTCCTGATCTTTGTTGGAAGATTGTTCTATAGCAAAATCCCTTAGCTACATTCTCTCAGCCAAGAAAGCTTTATTTCAGTTTTCACACATTTTTCTCTGGATTCCTGTCTCAGAGAGAGAAAGAAAAAGAGGCTCAAGCACTAAATTTCATCCAGGAAAGAAAGATATCAATATCTTTCTTGCAGTATCTCAACACCTGTGCCCCCAGTGCTATCCAGAAAACAGAAGTGAAAAGGCACGCAGACACTTATTAGTCTTGAAAATGGTTCCTTTTTTTCTTTTCTTTTTTTTCCCCTAAAACTTTACCAACACATGAGCTTATGAAGGAACTCTTATTTTATCTACACCAGTTTTCAACTCTCAAACCAAAATTAGCTGGCAAGTTTATGCAACCTATGCAAACAATGGACATTTTTTCTTTGCTGCATATCCAAAACACAGTGGGATGAGAACTAAGAGAATACCTCTTATTTTCCACAGCTTAAAGACAGCTCTATCTTTGGCATGGAACAAGCGTGGAGTAACTTTAATAACAACACAAGACATAGTGCTGCAACCCAGGTTCATAAGTTTCTTTTTCGTTGCCTTCAACAAAACCACCGCTTAAATCAAACTCTCCTTAAGAAATGCTGATCTGCAGAATATTACCAGATGGGTCTCCTGCCTTCTGAAGAAAGGGGGAAATGAGAGAGCCTCATGTTTAACGGCATATGAAAGAAGAAATACAATGTGTAAACTTTCCACTGACGGATATAATAGTGTTCTCACTTTTAAAGAAAAACAGTACTTCCTAGCAGGAGGCCTGCAAGAAATTTAACAATTACTCAAGATTTAGTTGTACAGCATGGCATTTTCAAACATGTGCAGAGTCTGTTATTTTTTGTAATTAAATTAATTCAAATAATAAATAATGTAATTAAAATACATTTGGACTGTGCAATCCCCAGGGCTGGAACTGTGTGCGGAGATGTGATACATATTCAATGTGAAGTTTAATGAGTAAGAAAATGCAGAATCCTAGAAATCTGGTAATGTGCAATATAGTTTTGGCACCCTCCCCCTTCTCCCCCATTCCTTTTCAGAGTAAAAGAGGACCCAAACTACTGAATCAGTCTTTAAATCATTCACAAGCCTCTTTTCCTAAAAAGGAAACGTTGCCAGTGTTTAGGGGTATTTTAGCACAACATGTGGTTACCCAAATGAGTCCTAGTGAAAAGTGATAGGAAATCGACTCTGTAACCCTGTAATAACAATGTTTACTTTACTCTCATCAGAATTTTACAGACTATAGGAAATCATTACTTGTCTCTTCATTACAAGGCTGACCCTGATTAAAAACTCCTGCTGAGATTTTCAGAAGAGGCTAATGCCGTCAGAGCTTTGCTTTTAGGGATCATCACCGTCCTTGATTTTCTGAGGGTGGATGCTGAGAGTTTTCTGAATATCTGCCTCCATTAAGCACTGCAACAAATCTGAGGGTCCCCAGTTCCTCTCCCTAACTCACCCAAGATTTTCAGTTTTGACGTTGTCTGTCAGATAAATGCAGCTTTATCTCTGTGATCCAGGTTGCTGATCCCACGCAGAGGGACTTGGCTCTTCAGGCATGGTTTTCTCTATGACTGGATCAGGCCCAGCATACCACCCTCCTTTGGGCAAGGGGCAGAGCTCATCTTGCGGGCACAGCAACATCTGGGGCCAGGGGATGTGAGGACCTACAATATCGTAGCAGGGGTGCTGCAACATATATTCCTCGCAAAGGAGGAATTGCAAAGGAACAAACTCCAGGTGCTAGGGTTTGTTCCTTTGCAAAAGGACAACAGGAACCTTAAATGTGATGTCTTGCCTTCTCTAGTGGCTGGGTCAGGATGGCAAAGCTCATGTCAGCCTGAGCAGTGAATCTGAACCAGGGGCTGCTGTCATTCCCATAATGGGACAGTACCCATGACTAAATGGGCAGTTTAAGGGGGCTCTAATATTCTGCACACTTTGGTGGGCTGCAAAAAGCTTATACCCACGCTACTAAATTTCCTGATTCCATAGTCATACAATATTTAATATTTTCATTGGTTTTATTTTATCTTGTGTGTGTGTGGTTCCACCCCCGCCCC
>NW_010272611.1:0-8919 GCF_000690775.1 Eurypyga helias
TCCTCAGGGCTGCTCTTGATCCACAAATGTGCTTTATATCAAGAGCAGTTACATCCCTACAAACCAACAGCATCTCCCTTTCATTAAAAACTAAACAAGAGAAAGACACCAGGAGGGTTAAGCCCTGTCTAAAGACTTAGTAAGCTTGTAGCTTTATTGGAGCATGCAAGCAGGAACAATCGGCCAGTTGGAAAAAGCTCCATTTATAGAATAGTAACATGTTGTGGTTTTGAACTTAAGGACAACACTTCCCCACTCACAGGGCACAAGGATTCAGGAAGTCAGCTGCTTTGGTGCCATCCAAGTTGTGGATGCCCCATCCCTGGAAGTGTCCAAGGCCAGGCTGGATGAGGCTTGGAGCAACCTGGTCTAGTGGAAGGTGTCCCTGCCCACGGCAGGGGGTTAGACTAGAGGATCTTTGAAGGTCTCTTCCAACACAAACCATTCTGTGGTTCTATGATTCTTTCTGCCTCTATGACCATCTCCAGAGAGTGGGAAATCATAGTGTGCACGACCTCACCAAGAGCTGACCAGAAGGTCTGCGCAGGAAGAACCCACCCCTCTGCTACCCAGAGCCACCTATGGCTTTTAACTGCAACAATCCCATCCTCTCGTTACGACATCTGAGGAGATTCGGGGCTCCTTTCGAGCCTGGGTTTGCAGCAGACTTAGCAAAGACCTGAGGGCAAAAGATACTCGCTTACTCTGAGGGGGTTCTCATTGAGGTAGGGGGGCTCTCCTTCGATCATCTCAATGGCCATTATCCCCAGTGACCAGATATCCACTTTGGGCCCATACGCTTTCCGCGTCACCACTTCAGGCGCCATCCAGTACGGGGTTCCCACCATGGTGCTGCGTTTGCTCTGCTCGGGAGTGATCTGGGCGCAGAAGCCGAAGTCAGCTGGAAAATTAAAGAGAAGAGAGGGAAAAAAAAAAAAAAAAGACTTAGAAATCAGCACGTTTCTGTAAAAACAATGCTTACTGGTGCCAGAGCTGTAGCCCACATTACCCTGCTGCAGCGTTTGGTGCGTTGCTGCTGCAGGTGTGAAAGGAGGGGGGTTTGCGGCTAACACAGAAGACACTGTTGAGAAGTTAGTTTCTAAATCTGACTCAGTGAGGCCATGAGGATTATGGAGCTGCTGACTTGTCTGTGTGAATGATGGGGATCAGTAAATGACCGTATATGGACATCGAGGCACTTGACTGTGTCTGCATTAGGTTTGCGAAGCATTAGGCAGCTGTAATAGACTATGTAATATGTGGTCTAAAGACTGTTCCTGGGTATGTGAAAATTAAAATTACTGCACAACCTGATCTGGATACACCCCTTAACCCATATACTGTATTTTCTGATGATATTTTCAGTCCCAGAGATATTACTTCCCCAGCAGATACGTCATCCCTCAAACACGATTTGCTTTACAGAGAAAACAGTGTTCAGAATAAATTTAAAGTACCTAAATTTATACTGGTATTTTCTTCAAATAGAAAGACAGAGAGCCTTCACTCAAAGACTGCTTGGCCCTACGTCTTATCTATATTTGACTTACCAAAAGAACACTGATTCTGTTCTTGTGAGCCCAGCAGAATCAACCCAGCAAGATGCACTGTCCATCCTGACCCCCTGTGGCACCGTGGATTTAATTTTAGGCAGAATGATGAAAATTAAACTGCCCCCTAGCTGAGTTTTCATCAAGACTAAAAACCAGGAAAGGTACATATGGTTCAGAAACACAGCAAATTTCCAGCAGAGCCAATAAGCAGCTCAGGTCCAGAAGGTTACTGCATCCTATCCACAGGGACTTAGTTCTAACTTTAAACTGCAGCTCAACACCTATACACTGTGCTGAAAGAAGTTATTCCGTAAGAACAGAGCACTTTGGCCCTGATCAGCTATTCATCACTAACACTCCAGAGATCTGACTGTACTAAAGTACAGCTTTAGTCTAAAAAGCAATTATGTGCAAAAAAAAACCCCCAAACCACCACCTTCTTAGTCAGCATATCTGCACGGTGTGAATTTTGAGTCATATCTGCTGTCACTGCCGACAAAAATAGATTTATTTATGCCTGTTGGGTGCTAGCCAACAGAATTGAGAGGAAGAGATAGGGAGCACAGTTCTGTTAAAGCTATAGGTGGAAGATAATCATTCACTAGTTTCCAGACCTATCTCTGCCTAGGCAATGACAAGCACAACAGCTACCTTAGCACCCGAGGGGCAGAACGGTCTCAAGGTCTACATTACTGGTGATAACACCAGGAGGAAACAGCATTTGGAGTCCAGCTTGGATGGGCATTTTGAGACTAAATGTTTTCTAGTTGCACAGTTTTCAATTCTCCCGCCACTCGCCCTGCCTCCTCCAGGTACCTGCAGTATTTTTCAGACTGAAGGGATCACTCACAATTAAAGACTTGTGGCCCTACACCCTCAAACACAGCTTTCTAGGCAGGAGCAGAATCAAAATACAGTTATTTTAGCGCACAAAACAGAGGGCCCAAAGCTAAACGAACCCCAAACCTCACTGTGAGTCTTGTATCAGTTCACAAGGACTCATGTTTCCCAGTCTCTATTAAAACCAACGCCACAAAAATAGAATCATAGAATGGTTAGGGTTGGAAGGGACCTTAAAGATCATCTAGTTCCAACTCCCCTGCCATGGGCAGGGACACCTTCCACTAGACCAGGTTGCTCAAAGCCTCATCCAGCCTGGCCTTGAAGACATCCAGGGATGCGGCATCCACAACATCTCTGGGCAACCTGTTCCAGTGCCTCCCCACCCTCTCTGTGAAGAATTTCTTCCTGATATCTAATCTAAACCTCCCTGCTTTCAATTTGTTCCCGTTACCCCTTGTCCTATCACTACAGGCTCTTGTAAAAAGTCCTCTCCCAGCATATACCCTCCAGGAGCATTTCTACAGGCTCTTTCATCATCACAGCATCAAGCATCTCAAAATCCCATCTCCCCAACAGGCCTGGCCCAGAGCAGGTAACCGGGTAGATAACTCAAGTGATCGCCAGCAATGTTCCCCACATACTTAGTTTGACAGAGCCATCCATTCCCAGCAGGATGTTGTCACTCTTGATGTCCCTGTGAATAACTTGGTTTGAATGGAGGAATTCCAGAGCTTGGAGACACTGAAAAAATAAAATAATTGAGATATTCTTACTGTGCCCGAAACTATTCACCAGTCACAATTAGCCAACTCTAACAATGTGCGTTTTGAGGAGCAAGGGCTTAGTGTTTTAGAGTCTTTCATATATCCAGTATATGCAGGGCTACGGAAAGATACCCCACCGGGATCAGCAGGTCCTAGGAGGACAGGTTAGTCCCAAAAGACCTGGAGACCAGGCCTAACCAAGGTAATTCCAACCCCATTTTGCACTCCAGCCCTCCCTTTAGGGTGAAACATATAGGCTTGCATTAGGATTGTATGCTGCAACCTCCCAGGTGGAATCCATTCCCTGAAGGAATGACTGGTACGTTACAGAAGCTGGAGACAGCTATTCCAGTGACAGGTCACAGAAAGCCCGTGTCCCCTTCCCAATCACAGCTCCCTCCGAGCGCGAGTGCCGCTTTACCTCTCGGCACACAGCCGCAATTTGTCCTTCATCCATGCAGGTCTCTGTCACGACGTCTGTTAGGGAGCCTCCTGCCAAGTATTCCATGACCACCCAGAGCTCTTCTCCTACAAGGTAACTGAAGAGCCAAAACTAGGGCTTAAAGTCAGCAAGTATGAGCGTGCCACCCTTTCCCTAGCCAGAACGTGCTGGGTTTTAAAGCTGTCTTAGAAGCACAGAGAAACCAGAAGGCTTGAGCAGTGTGTTTAACCGTACCGGGGCACCAGGCACTCGTGACACTTTCTGTACACGGGAGGGTCTGATCACAACCGGAACGAGCAGAGGGAAGGGTGAGTGCAGAAAGTTGAGGAAAGAGATAATGGAAGAGCAGGCTATGAGTTTCCTAGCCATAAAAGCAAGGCTGAATTTTTCTGCCATGGCCCAGACAAAGATGGAGACCCAACCTTGCAGTTCCTGCTGCTGCTGGGAAAAGCCAGGGAAAAGCCACTCATGTGGCAGGGGGTTTAAGTGTGCAGCCAGCATTTGGCACACAGCATGGATACAGTCTGGTGGAAGGTGTCCCTGCCCGTGGCAGGGGATGGGAACTAGGTGGTCTTTAAGGTCCCTTCCAACCCAAACCATTCTGTGATTCTATGGCTTTTGAGGGCTCTTGCATCAGAAGAGGTGGCTGGGGGCTGCTTCGTCACCACTGCCATCCTGCTGTCTTAAGCAATTGCCTGCTTTGCCTAGGCCCAGGGACAGTCCCAGGTGAAACAACAGAGGTTTGTCTGCGAGCAACAGAGAAATAACACCTCCTTTTTTTAAGCACGATGCATTTGAAAATCACCTTAATCTTTTTAATGCTACCAAGCCAGTTTGGGATTTTGTCTGAAAAATTCAGAACCATTCATAAGGGCGAATGAGAACATCTTGCTGGATGCAATAGTAATTCTAAAGATTTAAAATTAAAAAAAAAAAAAAAAAAAAAAAAAAGACCAAAAGGGCAGGTTTTGTCCAAAAAGGCCTGCAAGAAGATGGAAGGAGACAGCAGAGGTGAGGGTGAGTTTTCTCAGCCATCTGGAATATTCTTCTCTGCTTCTGTGCTCTTGACTAAAAGTAGAAGACCTGGGATGAAGACTTCAGCATTAAACCAAACAACAAACCAAAACCACCAACCACTTTGACTTTTGGGGCCCAACTGGAAAAAAATCAACACAATCCTCTACGACAGATACATCAGGATAACACATTCCTGCAGGAAGGAATCATCAGCTTGAAAACCCACTTTCTCAGCCTATTCTCCCATTTTTAAAGTGAGTGGACAGATGAGTCAAGACAGAGGCCAGAGAATCAAATTAAAAGCTTCTGCTGGCATCACAGTTATGGAGAGCTCTTAATATCAAAGACAATATCCTGGTTTGGTGATGCTGAAGGCTATGCAGGGAGGTGGAGTCTGGATTTTCTTTCAGGATCCAGAGGGGCAAAGGGCTATGCTCCCAGAGCAGACAGATCTCCAACTCCACTACGGAACAGAAGCTGATGTGTTGGCATTTTGTCACCCAGCATCACAGACACCGGCAAAAGCAGCATCACCTGCAGAGCAGCCCCTTGGAATGAGAGCGCGGCAGTAGAATTGCTTTCCGAAGAACAGCTGCCAGCTGTGTGTTATCTACCTTCTGACGGTCTCTGAAAGCTGCTGCATCCACACCCTTCCTTCCTGCCCTACGCTGTTGCTACTTCTTCATCACTTCTGCCAAACCAGGCTCTTTCCAGATTTTACGAGCACCCAACATCTCAACAAATGCATCTCAACAAATCAGTCACCGTGGACATCTCAACACTTCCCTTCATTGCCAGTGCCACCCTCTGCAGTCCAAACCCACTCAAGGGTAAGGATGGGGGCAGAACGGGCTCCACCGCTCCTGTGTGACAGTCTCCGGTTGCGCACGCTGGGAGCAAGCTGGTACCTCTCTGAAGCCAAAAAGGACGGAGAGAGCCAAGAACCACGCTGTGAACCAAAGCTGTGCCACGAGCAGCCAAAGGCATGTGCCAAGACCCACGCACCTCAGTAATTGATAGATCTGACATAATATGCCGGGAGGTGGGATTAACGTTGGTTTGATAGGACAAGGGGTAATGGGTATAAATTGAAATCAGGGAGGTTTAGATTAGATGTCAAGAAGAAATTCTTCACAGAGAGGGTGGTGAGGCACTGGAACAGGCTGCCCAGAGAAGCTGTGGATGCCCCATCCCTGGATGTCTTCAAGGCCAGATTGGATGTTTCTTTGAGCAACCTGGTCTAGTGCAAGGTGTCCCTGCCCATGGCAGGGGGGTTGGAACTAGATGATCTTTAAGGTCCCTTCCAACCCAAACCATTCTATGATTCTATGATCCCTGCCAGCTGCTGCCGAGCAAACGTCATTTCAGAAGACGGGGTGGTACCATTTGGGGATCTTTTCACTCTCTTGCCGCAGCACAGGCCAGTTTTAGTCACTGAGCTGCCTGCTGTAGGCATGCCTCAAAGCCACTCTCAGCATCTCTGGAGATGCCACCAGGAAGCCCACACACCCACGTGCTGATCTCCATGCGACATCAGGCGTAGCATGGTGGTGCACCCTGTCACCCACAGTCACCTTCCAGAACAAGGCTGGCAGTAAAATCAAGCTGATGAAAGTCTTTGGAGAAGAAAGAGGTGGTCTACAGCTTCCACTTCATCCATCTACAAGAGAAGGTAATGCCTGCTCCTGTGAGCTGTTCCTCAGCTTCCACTTAGACACCTTAGGAAGGTGTCCACCAAGCCTTGCCTATCACCAACACACACCAGTCACTCAGTCCTTTTTTATTGATAAACATAATGAAAT
Source organism: Eurypyga helias (assembly GCF_000690775.1). Classification (NCBI taxonomy): domain Eukaryota; kingdom Metazoa; phylum Chordata; class Aves; order Eurypygiformes; family Eurypygidae; genus Eurypyga; species Eurypyga helias. Next base: position 6,422 of record NW_010272611.1, read on the forward strand.
TTGGTTTTGCCCAGAAGAGCAAGACGATTCATTAGAGATTTCTGCACTAGTAACATGCCTCTGACATGCAAACATGAAGTTAGCCTGGAAGGAAATCAGTGTTTTCCTGCAGCATGACTATCATACATCTTCAGCTGTTTTCATTGACTGTCCAACCCAAGTGGAGCCTGGGGTTGGGGCGAGGCTAACAGTGGCTGTCACTTAAAGTGAGGATCTGTGGGTTAAAGAGCTTCTCTCAGAAAGAGGGAAACCAAAGGACAGGAGTTTGCTTTGCCAACATGGCAGCTGATGCCTGAGTTTCTAAGGCAGTTTAGAGGCTCTGAGGGCCTCTTTCACACAGTAGAAAGAAACTGGCACCTCCAGAAGATAGCACAAGTGGTTGTTTTATCTGCACAGTGTCAAAAACTAGTGTCACAGTCTTCAGTGCTGGATGCTTCTAAATTCAGCTCCTAAACCTCTCAGACTGGACATTAGGAAATATTTCTCCATGGAAAGGGTTGTCAGGCATTGGAATGGGCTGCCCAGGGAGATGGTGGAGTCACTATCCCTGGGGGGATTAAAAAGACTTGTAGACATGGCACTTAGGGACATGGTGGACTTGGCAGTGCTGGGTTAAAGGTTGAACTTAACGGATGATCTTAGAGGTCTTTTCTAACTTAAACAACGCTGTGATTCTAAGTACAGCTGAATTAAGCCACGTCACTATCTTAAATGTCACAGCACACCTTTGTGCCCCACTGGTCACTCACACTGTAGCAGAAAAGCTGAAGCATAAAGGCATTATTTGCACAGCGATTCTGGGGGACAGTGAACCAGGCAGACCTCTTAAGCGTGAGCATGTAGGCCATGCAGGTAAGAGAGGATGAAGCATAGGAAACCCTTCCATAAGGGCAGGAGCTAAAGCAAAGCAAAGTGACAATTGGTTTATAAGGATGACTAGCTTGCAGCTCCCGTTAGGGACTGAGAAAGGGAGACACTGTCTAACTCATCTTTCCTCGTACTTCCTTCTACCACAGCAGTAAGCAGAAGCCAGCTAACGGCATTCAAGTATCAGCTTCAACCAGTGCTCAGGAAATGTGCCGGTTTTAATTGGCATAGAGTTAATTTTCCTCACAGTTGCTGGGAGGAGGCTGTGTTTTGGCTGTGCCGAGAACACTGAGAGCATATGAGTGTTTTTAGTGGTTGCCAAGCAATGTTTCTATGCAGTTAAGGACTTTTCCAGTTTCTGATATTGCCCCTGTGTTCCCGGCTTCTTCTCTACAGGGGACACAGCCTGGACAGCTGACTCAAACTGACCAAAGGGACATTTCATGCCATCAAATGTCTTGCTCAGTATGTAAGTTGGGGGTTGGGCCAGGGGAGACTCTCTCTCTCTCTCCCAGGTTCTGGCTTTCCTGCTGTCTCAGGCTCTGGCTCTCACTACTACTCAGACACCAGTTGGCAGGTGGTGAGCAGTTGTATCATTTGTTTTCTTTTCCATTATTATCATAACATATTATTAGTAGCAATAGTAGTATTATCACTATTACAGGTATCATTTTATGTCATTTATTTTCAGTTATTAAATTGTTCCAATCTCAACACACGAGTTCTCTCACCTTTTCCTCCGATTTTCCTCCCCATCCCACCGGGGAGGGGAAAGTGAGAGAGCAGCCATGTGGTGCTTGGTTGCTGGCTGGGGTTAAACCACAACAGGATGCAAACAGGCCCAATTAGGCAGGAGAGACGCAGCTCCCCAGCAACAGGATCCTGCAGCTGCAAAGCTGAGGTGGCTTAATGGGCACAAGAACCCCCATGTTCATCCTCACTGCAGTTCTGTTCATTCGCAGCACTCAAAAGCTAATCCCTTTGAAAAAGGATAGTCAGAAAGCGGGGGACAAAAGCAACAGCTTTTGCTGCTGGAAGTTTGAACAAGACAGCAGGACGTGCAGCCACCCTACAGCTGGGATGTACTGGCTAGACAAGTCAAGGGCACGTACTCAGCGATGCTCTCTCTAATGGGAAGAATGTGACTCCAACAGTTTTGCTGAAACAAAGCCTCTAATCAGCCAGGAGAAACAGACAGCTTCAGATCAGATTAAATTCCTAACTCTTCTTTACCACTTCTTTCATTTTACACAGGCAATATTTCTCTGCTCTTTGTAAGAAGAGGGTGTCTGCCCAGCCTCACTTCCTTGTGCACACACCCCTTCCACAACATTTCAGGAGCAGCCTTTCATAGAATCATAGAATCATAGAATGTTTAGGGTTGGAAGGGACCTTAAAGATCATCTAGTTCCAACCCCCCTGCCATGGGCAGGGACACCTTGCACTAGACCAGACTAGACTTTTTGTCTCTTCAAGAAAGTAGCTCTTCACAGCTATGCACAGGACATAGCACCATACAAATTCAGCATCACAATGCCTGCTGCCGCATAGAAGTAGTACTTTTTTTGGCTAAAAGATGAAAGCCTGATAAAGAAACCATAAAGGTTGGGCCTACAAGGAAGCTGGTGGGG
>NW_010272612.1:0-21821 GCF_000690775.1 Eurypyga helias
ACCAGTCTGTGATTCATTCTATGATCTCAAAAGCTGGCTTCCTGAGCAAATCACATCACAGATATTGCACCATATAACTAGGATGTGATATGCAGAAAATAACAATAAGTCAGGGACTAATTATGCACAAGTATTATTATCACGTGTAAGTAGTAGCTAGATAATTAAAGTAGCTAGACATGAAAACGACATAGCACACTTTTATAAATTACAAATGTAATTGAGTATATAATTTTAGACTTTTTTAGTTAAAAATCCTCTAATTTAATCCTTATATTCTTACTGATCTTTTTCATACTTTTATTTTTGCCTCCCTGATACTCAAGAAAACGATGCAAAATTAAGATTGACGTCTTGGTAAATATTCTCAAATGATTTGCTGAAGATATAAGTGCTGTTTTTCTTGCTATTGGAAGTAGATCAATATTTCTGACTGGGTATTAAAAATGCAGATATATGTTAATGTCCTGTGCCTTTAACTGTTGTTAAGACTCAGGTAATAATTCTGAAGCACAAGAAAATAAATCTGTGGCGATCAGGGAGAATAAATCTATTCCTCCAACACACAATACTTCACACATGGGCGCAGCACCTGCAACACCGGCTGACATTCCTCACTCAGGTAGCTCCGTGAAAGGCCACGACTATTCCCTTGTGCCAAGCACTCTCGCAACTCGTCACCCACATAAGCTCATTTCCAACCTCGGTGTTGGGCGTTACCTTAAGGCACAGAGTACATGACAGCGTATTGTGTGCACTGCTACTGAAAATTTGCGTAAGCCTGGACACTCCCAATCTGCAAAGCAAGAAAGATGATGCTAATGCAGGAGAGGAGATGGCCAGAAGGCCAAGTTCTTCACAGAGACTTTGAGGTCCTCGGGTTGAAGATGCTAAAGAAATAATACCATTTTTTAAAATAATTTAAGCAGTTTGGTATCTGATCGTTTAGGATGATCAGAATCTGTATTTCTTTTAAGTCAGATCACATCTGAAGCAGGTTTTCCTATCTGTTCCCTTTCCTCCTGCCATCACAGTCTTCATCACTGTAACCAGGGAGCAGCTGCACCCAAGATGGGCTCTTGTTCTCACTTCACCAGATGACTAATTCATCTTTCCTTTGAGTCTGCTCTGCCACTATAAGCAACTGTGCAGTGCTGGGTGGCTGACAGGAGGACTTATCTTTCGCTACGTCAGATAAGACTAACCATCAGACTAACCACTTGCACTTTGGCTGAAACATAAGGTGAGCTTCACAGCCAAGTCGGAAAAAAAAGCGCTGACATTGAATTTAAAATGCTCACAACATGTACTTGAGTCCATTTTTAATAGCTTTCATATTCTATAATTCCTATAATTAAAAAAGATACCTTTAAACATTAGCAAACCATAAATATAAAGGGAATTAAATCCAACCTTTGATCCATAGAGATACTGTGGCTGCGCATTAGGCTGCTTATCTCTCTGAAACTCCTGAGAAAACGGTAGCACGGTCCGAACAAATCTATTAAAACAAAATAAATAATTCATTAATTACCCGCCAGGTTAGTAGATGCGTGCATAATGCGCTTGACCCTGCGTAACGCTGCTTTTTGTCTAGGTTTGAAATCAAAGCCTGACCAGGGGCCTTTCAGCCCAAGTTGAAACCGGGGAGGCACACAGCCTGCGTTGCCCAAAACCTGGGCACAAATCCTGATGCACCTCTCCACCACTTAGTGGGATTCTGCTCTTTCCGTGGTGTGCAGGGTCTCAGGGTATTTCTCACCTCTACTCTAGGCCAGCCGAGCACAAAGAGGAGCAACTAACAAGAAGGAAGCAGTTAATCAGCATCTACTACAATTCTGATTCTGCTTAACTTTACTAAACTGAACAAAATTATTGGTGCATGTGTTCATGGGCAAGATGGCTCCTTTGTTTTTTAACTTGGTAAGAAGGATTTCTTGGTAGATGGTGCAAAGGTGCACCCTGCATGCAGGGAAGAAGAAAAAAGGCTATTCAAGGAGTGTACAAACGTTTGCATTGGATCAGGCTGTCCTGAATCACAGCTGAGTAAAACAAACACATCTAGGAGAAGGTTTCAGAAAAGGAAGTTTGCAGTACATATCGTAAGACACAGTTATGTCTTGATCTGGTTTTGTTTAAAATATTTGAACTTAACATACAAAATAAATGATTCATTAATCATTTTTCCTAGAAACAACACAGAAATTCTCGTTTCAATATACCCATTAGAAAATCCACGTATTTTCAGTATTAGCTGAAACTAAAACAGCCATGCAATTGAAGAGGTTTTTTACCCAAACATGTGTAAACTGCACCATGTTGCTTACAATTATTTCCACTGTTTTATTTCTGAGTACTCTGAACCATTCTTGTGAGAATCTGTAATTTCAGGACAAGGTTTTCTGTATTTTTTAGTCTGCTCAAAACCAGGTTCATCTGTATTTTAACCCTGTCTTTCCAAAATACGTGCACTTGATGAATTCCAGCATTTAGAGCTTTTGAGAGAAGATCCTTCATGCGTATTATTTTTAATACTATATATAGAAATTTAAGTCTCCTTAAATTCGTATTTCCTCAGTTTACAAGTTTCTCCTCTCTCACCTACATGGCAACCGAAAACTCAGTCTTGAGATGACTTTAATGAAGTTTCTGTGCAAAGAACGGATTCAAGAGTTTACCAGAGATGAGGTAAACAACTGATGGAATTCAAATATGACAGTCCCAAAGATTATTCTATTCCCCCTTCTTCCTCTCCAAATCCTATTCCTTTTGAAACTGACATCAGTTTTCAAGCCCTAAGAAAATCTCTGAAATGAAAGACATGCAGAGAGATGCCATGCCATTTGAGATAAGTCTGGGTTTCAGCTGGCAGACATATTGGGCAAAGGCCAATTTGTTCTCACTAAATTAAAACCCTCACAGGGAAAAAGCGTGTTTCAGAACACAAATGTGGGTGCATCCCATGACTTGGGAAGCTCTAACTATCATTCTTTCTCGTTTCAAAAAGGTATTACGAATATATTTGAACTACAGTGTCATTAGTGCCTGGGAGCTGACCAGCTGGGCTGTAGTTGGATTGAGAAGCCTCAGAAATGAAATACCAGAGAGAAACTTCTGGGAGACAGAAGTTTCATTAGCTCTGCACAAACACAACTCCCGTGTGCTCCCCGGTGCTCCTCTACCTTCTTGGGGGTTTCTCCCTCTCTAGTGTTTTAGAATAGTGGCAAAATGACCTTAAAGGTTTCTTAAAAACTTGAAGCAAGCACCCATTTTATACTTCGTTGCGGGATGTAGGGGAAAGATGCCAAGAGAGGAAGAAAGAGGTTAAGAAAAGGAAGTAGGAGCAAGAGAGACAGTCATTTTGCATCTTACAGTGGGGCCATGGCTAAGTGCTGAGGATACAGCAGGGAGAAGAGTGCAGCACTCTAGCAGGTACGTGACTGATCCCAGTATATGGTTCTGAGAAATACTGGAGGTTTCTTCCCTCAGAACTAGGGGCTTTACAGTTCAGCATCACCTGCTGTTCTTCAAACTTTTTCATTCCGTGTGTGTGTTTTCTTTTTGACATCCTGCTGGTTGGCTTCCTCCTGCTCCTCCTCCAAGAAACACAAGCACCTCTTGGAAGGACTGAAGCTCTTTGAATATCAGCACTAAAGCTAGGCAAATTTATACTTTCCCTCGGATAATGCTGGCCACAGGTTTTGGCATACAAGAAGATAATCGGTTCTTTTCATTTTTAATCAGTGTTGATGATCTCACAGTAATTTATCCATTTTAATCAACGCAGGTTGTAATCAAAGTAGATTAAGCAGACGAAAAGCCTGCTGGCTTACCAAGGCTTTCCAACAGTGATTGCTAAAGGACAACATGAGCTCCAAAGTATTTTAGGGATCAAATAATTTTGTATTGGTGTTTCTGATACCTGCCAGGAAGGAGTTCATCGTGAGCATGTTACAAACCACACTAACTGATATTAAGATTCTAATTACCACAATCTATTTTAAAAAAATAAGGAGAAACCTGAAAGACCATTTCAATTAATGAGCCCTTTTCCCTGCTACTGCAGGCACCAGATCAGACAACCTCCTTCACAGAATCACTGAGGTTGGAAAAGACCTATAAGATCATCTAGTCCACCCATCAGCCCAACACTACCATACCCACTAGACCATGTCCTCAAGCGCCACGTCTACATGTTCCTTGAACACCTCCAGGGATGGTGCCTCCACCACTCTCCTGGGCAGCCTGTTCCAGTGTCTGACCACTCTTTCAGTGAAGAAGTTTTTCCTAATATCCAATCTAAATCTCCCCTGATGCTACTTGAGGCCATTTCCTCTTGTCCTATCAACCTTGTCCTGTCCTATTGTCCTATTGTTCCTATTCATAAACTTCATGAGCTGCATCTCAGAAGTAATAAGATATCACAATCCCCTCTCCCTGCTCATGCACAGTGTCCCTCTGCACATCCCTGTCTAATTGATACAAACACTTTTAACTTCCAGCCTTCTCAAATTAGCTTGTCCTGTCTACCAGACCAAAGGGTAGCCCCCCACCTCCTCTCTTGGTGAATGCTAGAACTAACTCACCCTTCCTGAACACGAATGTGAAGATGAACAGAGAACATGAGGCTACAAACTGAAGTGTGAGGAAACAGCAGACGAAACAGAGCATGGAAGAGTAACAGATACCCTCCACTCTATTGCTGTCACCTTGCCTTTTGGCAAAAAGACCTCTTTTTCATTTTTAGGTGGGGGAAGTTAAGGTACTTGTTGCCAAATTCGATGGAGTATTTGACTACAGTCACCCCTACTTTGCATCAGCCTATATAACCGCACCATTTGGCTCTTAGTAGCAGAAACTAGGGAGTTTTCACTGCCAGTGCTGTTTTTCGGGTTCGCTCCAGCAGTGTCTGCAAGGGCTGAAAACCTTTCTGAAGAGTGACTATCAGGGAGTATATGGCAAGACGAGAAGACACAGCTGTTTTGCTGTGAAAACTAGTCTGGAAATCAGAGAGAGTGCACTCACGAAAGGAATCGAGGACGGGCAGGAACACCGAAAAATAAAATGCTGGTCTTTTTGTTCATTCTGTGACAAATTTGTATCCTTGGACAAAACCTGTCATACTGCATTTGGAAGAGTGCTGTACACATGCATTTTTAGCAGAGAACACAGATTTGGATCATGTGCTGAGAGGAGATGGAGCTACAAGTCTGACTACTGTCTCCAGAAGCCTGTATCGTGTGTGTCAAGAAAGCACAGAAAATCCTCAATTCAAACAAATGCCTAGGCTGTCTCGCACTTGCTCCTCTGTTAGCCCTGAAAACAAAATCTGCTGTCATGGAAAGAAAAGACCAGCTTTGAATTAGTAAAAAGAAAAAAAAAAAAAAGGCAGAAAAAGAAACACTACAGCTAATGGAAAAGGAACAAAGAACAAAGATCTGGAAGTTCCCCTTGCATCAGCTGAACCCTCTGGACAGCCCCAGTCCACAAAGACACAGGGGAATGGAAAAAAGCACAGATGTGGGCATAAGCATGAAAAAAGATCCTTGGTGTGGAAACATCCTGGCTTGGAAAAACCACGCAGCTGAGAGTCAGCATGAGAGAGGGCTCAAACATCCCAAGCACACAGACAAGGCAAGTGGGAAATGGTTGCTCATGGTCACCTTCACTGGAAGAACTGGCAGGCAACAGCTGGAGAGCAAACAGAGAGAGACTTTTCCACGCAGTGCACAGCTTCACCGCAGGCTCCTCGCTACTGCATGCCATGAAAGTCAAAACCTCACATAGCTTTTAAAAAAAAAAAAAGGATTGGACAAAGCAATGGAGAAGAAAAAAAATCTACCACCTGCAAAGGGCCAGAAATGTACTAAAATCCCACCTTTTTTGTTCTACAGAAACACCTGATCGTTGCTAGAGGCCAGCACCTGCAGTTCACATGCTCATGCTATTATCCAAAACTTTGTTCCCTTCTTTTCCTGACTGACAACAGATGGATTAAGAACACCCTTGGATTTCCACTGCTAATGCTCACCTGCAGAGCTCCCCTCGCTCATCTCCCCACTCCTCCTCCACAAACCGTTACACAGTCTGGTCACAGCTGCGTGGCTGGCCAGCACTAATGAGACTAAATTTCCAAAAACTGGCAACTGCAATTATTGAATTGCTAAATCTTTTAATAGCAGCCCCACTGCTTAATCTCAGTACATTATCAGATACAAAAAAAATTCCAAAGTCCCAAATAATTAAACATGCGGCATGTTTCAGTACTTCTGCGTGAAAAGCCTTCAGATCAAAAACCTACGGGGTTTCTAAACACTCTTTTACTAATGTTTGAAACCACCATGTTCAAGCGTTCCTGGGTAAAGAGCTCCAAAAGGTACTGGATATAAATTCATCTGACCAAAACACTAAAAGAAGGACCCTTACACCTAAGCTTGTGGTCAACAAGTGGCAAGTTACACATTACACATGTCCTGGGAGCTCTACCTCCAACCCCTCACCGCCAAGCAACCTCTCTGCTTTCCATCATAAGCATTTCTCCTTCTTCCAGCCTTTCCTTTTCTTCCCTCGTTTACACAGAGCTGTCATGCAAGACATGACCTATCAAGAGCCAAGAATTAAACCAGCAGCTCTCACAGCTGTGCACTCCTGTATATGCACAGAGTAACCTGCACAGTTGAATGCAGAAGAGCTCAGCAATTTATAGTTCATGCTAACAGCAAGGCAGCCATAGACAAAGAATGTGCTTAAGAACCATAAAAAGGCTAGGAACTCCCTGTTCTCTCTTGCAGCAAAAATATCAGTGGGCACCACGCAGCGTGTGCAACACATCAATTTTCTGCACTGAAACCACAGCAATTCTGTGATGAAATTGGACACATGGTACACATGCTGCCTAAGATCTGTCTCCCTCCATCAACTCTTAAATTAGCTGTCCTGAAATAACTACCCAACGAGCTTGAGGATCAACCTAACTTGGTTTGTGTACACAGTTTTTAAACAGACAAGCATCGGTCCTACAGTATCCTGCTAATGTCTTTTGGCATTCCACTCTTGCTTCCCAAGCACAGTGGTCTTAACCTTACAGCCAGGGTGAACACACCTGGAGCTGCTGAACATCCTTCAAATAAAGCTGACAGGTGAAGGATCAGCACTGCACCACGATTTTCTTTTAATACTATGCTTATATGATTCTTAATACACCAAAGTGAATATTCCAATATTGATCTCCACATACATCAACTGCACAGTAGCTTCCTCAGAAACACATTCCTATGTATTTCATATAGTGCTCCATATATATATTCAGCACTCCTATGGAGACAGATTTATGTAACACAAGTTTCTTGCCTAAAACTTAACCACCGAAAACACCCCTTTTACTTCCTTTTTTTTTTTTTAAACTTGCACAGACAGCATCTTGGCTCTAAAATGCAACAGAACCATCAAGGAACACATCAGACAGGGAAAGCTCTCCATGGAGACAGTGAAAGATGAGGAGAGGTTTCCTCTTCTTCACACAGCTCAATACTCAATATCACTTTCCTGTCACTTCACAGCTCTTTAACCAAAGCCGGAGTCAAAACTAAAAGCAACACAAATCCCAAAAGCAGCACACAAGCAGGAAGCCCAGAAATGCAAAGTCCCGAGCACCGCGCCTTCTACACGATCAAACTTTAGAGCATACCTTCCTGTCTTTAATTCCGTCACTGTCGTGGTTTAACTCCGGCTAGCAAAAATACCACGAGGCCGCTCTCACCAATCCCCCTCCCCTCCACCAGCAGAGGGGAAGAATCGGAGGAAAAAGAAATAAGGAAGCTCGTAAAACTGACCAAGTCAGTTTGGGTCAGGTGCCTGAACCGTGTGTCCCCTGCACTGCCGGTAGCGAGAGAGCGAGAGCTGGGAACGCAGCTGCAGGATCAGAAACGGAGAAAGACCTTGAATTCAGTGCAGGCATTGCCCAGCGCCAGCTAAGAACCTACCAGTGCTGCTCTCTGCATCCAGGAACAGCTTCCTGGCAGCCACGGTAAAGAGAGTTAACCCTTTCCTGGCTGAATCCAGCACAGTCACTCACTCCCCTTCAGGACTGCAACTGTAGTTGCAGTGAACACCGAACTCTTCTCCAGCAAACAACCCTTTTCCTCACATAAAAGCATGTTCCTGATTCTGCATTAATTTCCATCATCTCACATTTGAGGATCCTGTTCACCAAAATATCTTCCCGATACGCACTTGGCAGTATTTTTAGACACACTTTATTTTTCAGCATATCATACTAGCAAAAATCCCACGAGGCCGCTCTCACCAATCCCCCTCCCCTCCACCAGCAGAGGGGAAGAATCGGAGGAAAAAGAAATAAGGAAGCTCGTAAAACTGACCAAGTCAGTTTGGGTCAGGTGCCTGAACCGTGTGTCCCCTGCACTGCCGGTAGCGAGAGAGCGAGAGCTGGGAACGCAGCTGCAGGATCAGAAACGGAGAAAGACCTTGAATTCAGTGCAGGCATTGCCCAGCGCCAGCTAAGAACCTACCAGTGCTGCTCTCTGCATCCAGGAACAGCTTCCTGGCAGCCACGGTAAAGAGAGTTAACCCTTTCCTGGCTGAATCCAGCACAGTCACTCACTCCCCTTCAGGACTGCAACTGTAGTTGCAGTGAACACCGAACTCTTCTCCAGCAAACAACCCTTTTCCTCACATAAAAGCATGTTCCTGATTCTGCATTAATTTCCATCATCTCACATTTGAGGATCCTGTTCACCAAAATATCTTCCCGATACGCACTTGGCAGTATTTTTAGACACACTTTATTTTTCAGCATATCATACCTAAGTCATTAAAACGTCAGAACTCGGATGCTGCGGTTAAACACTTGACTTCTGCTGTGGACAAATAACAGGCTTTCGCACATTTGACTTAGTACTCAGTGAAATGACTCATGCTGCGTCATTTCAAGTAAAGCATCAGAAGCAGAAAACACACTAAATGAATGGAAACGGGCTTGTCAGCATCTGCGAGGAAGGAGGCTGCAGAAGAACAGCTGCAAACAAAAGGCTGCCATACTCACCTGTTAGTGGAGCCATTGTAGCAGTAGTTTGGAAGGAAATCGTAATTGAGTTCCCAAAAGACGTGGAGAGTGATTCTTCCATAAGGGGCTGACACATTGTGGTTGGCTTCCCTGAACATGGCATCAAAGCTGTCCAAGGTCATGTATCTGCTCAGAAGCTTGTGAGTCATTTTGTTTATCTCTATCAAGCCATCCAGCTCCTACAAAAAACAAGAGGAAAGAAGAGTGAGCAGTGCATTTAATAAAGTGGGGACTTACCAAAGTACATAAATAACTTTAATTGAATGGAGACTAGGAAGTCATCAAAATGAACAGCTGCCTCTCTCCCAGTCTCTTACTTTAATGAGAAGAGCTGGAAAGAATCAGTGCTCTGGGGATTGTTTTGTAACCATCTCCTACCAAAACCCTCCAAGACTTCAAGGGTATTCATTACAACTGGTCCACGCTGCAGATGGGTCTCAAACACAGATCTGTGCCAACTCTCCTTCCGCTGAGCAACAGTTAAAACACCAACAACTAAGTGGGGTCAGACATAGGCCAAGAAGCATCTTCTGCATTTCCTACCTTACAAGCTATCACAAATTTCTGCTCAGTAGGGCAACTGGTGAACTATCATAACAGTACTGGTAGGGGAAAACATCATTTACCATAAACCCTTCTCATGTTTTACTGGTGTTTTACTCCAGTGAAGAAGATGGTAAGATGCACTGAAAGATCAGACCAGACATTTTCAACTGCTGAGAAGGTGTCCACAAAATCAGTAGCTGCAGACTAGCACTACTACGTATGAGCACTGCCTTTCATGTTTCTCCTCTTGACAAGAAATTCCTACTATGGTTTCTGGCACTTTCAATAAAATAAAAATGAAAATAAATCCACTGCTGACATCAGACACTCAAAACACCAACCCCAAAGAACACAACCTCTCACTCCAAAAAATCCCAAGCGCTGCTTTTAAAGGTTGTTGTGCAGTGACCTAGTGAAGGAATGTCCAGTGGCTTTGTTTGGCTGTGCATCAAACTACCAGCACACAGTGCTGGACATGACGAAAAGAATGCCTTTTGCATGACTAAGCTGCTTCTCTGGTAAGAGGTTTTGTCAGTCCAGACTTCTGAGGCCAGACAAACTCCAACCATAGCACTGTATGATTTCACACTTAGAGAACAATTAAAATATCAGAGGGAAAAGTTTTGTTACTTTTCTAATAAGGCTGCTTAAATTATTTCCCATTTATATATATATAACACAAAGGTTTAGGATAAAACAATTTTGCCTGTTAGTCATTCCGCCTCTTCTCCTTTCAGGAACAACTATACAACTATTTGCTGAGAGAATACTTAGAGAACGTGCACCAAAGCCAGAATAAGATTTTCTTCCTTCTGCCACTAAAAATAAAAATACAGATTTAGAAGAGGGAGGGGGGAGCCTCAGAAACAAAAACAACCACCACCAAAAAAACCCAACACCAAAACACACACAAAAAACCAAAAACCCCAAAAGACCAAGAGTAAGAGACCTAGATCTTGATCATTCTCACTGCAAATAAAAAAAAAAGTTAAATAAATTAAAATTCCAACAAAACAAAACTAGCATCTCGACCCCCAACTGCAGTGTTAGTGCTCCGGCAAAAGTGCAGCACAACACTCACCACAATGGAAGTCAAATCCTCACTTTCAAATCGACCGATTGCCAGTTCCATTGACCTGTACATGGCAGCTGAAATGCGCTGAGTGATCAGTCGGTTCAGGTCTATTGACCTACCAAGAAGCTAAAGGAAAAAACTGCTATTAATTTCTGAACTGAGAGTCGAATTACGAGACAAGCTGTACGAGGACTATGAGACCCCACGGACGAACAGACTCTCACGTGGTGAACTTGCATTCCAAACACACACAGGCAAAGCAGACAGACAAAATTTATAAGTTAATGAACAAAAGAGGTACTACAATTTACAACCCAATTCTCACAAGAATAACTGACATCACATGTTGCATTTACAGCAGCATTCTATGTTTCCATGACATTGTGCTGACAACATACTGAAAGCTGGTGAAAGGCATCACCAGGAAGACAATGCTACCACATGTAACGTTCTTATTTGGCTCGTGTTTGCTTAACTGTAACAGACATTTGCATTAAAACAGGATGTTTAAGGGTTGGGGTTTTTTTTTTTCTTCACTTACTCCTTCATATGACAAAAAAGCTGATCTCAAATGTCAGTTATGCCACTTACATGACAGAAGATAAAGCACAGAAAGAGCTTTATATACCTACATAAATCAACACCATGGCAAAATTGCCAGGCAACTCAAATACAACCAAGAATGACCTCACTCACTTGGACATGTCGCTGTTTCAGGAGTGTCTCGTAGCGGTTGGACTGTAGCAACTGGATGGTTGCTCCCTGATTCTTGCACTCCGAACGCAATCGTTTATCCAGAAGCAGGCTATTAAGAAAGGAAGAAAACGTTGAAGTATGTTAGGCAGCAAAGCAGAGCAGAACTACGTGAATAAAAGTTCTCACCCCTGGAATAGCTACCTGCCAGCCATTGCCTTGTAGTACGCAAATATTTGGTCTGCCAGCTTGTAGACAAATTGGTCAAAACACAGGTTTACCTTGGGGGGGGAAAAAATTGTGCATTTAGAGATACTTAAAATTGAAAGATGTGGGGCTTATCTAAGGCCTCCCACTGTTTATCAAACATAATTAAGCAAGTTAATGCATCCAAATCTCCCAGTATAAGAAATGACAACATTCAGTTTTCAGAATTAATAGGAAGCATTTTGCACAGTTCTACAGGTTTCCTCACAACATATCACCCAACCAGTCACCCATCTTCTAGTCTTTCTTCTCAGTTTGTTTTTACAAGGGCCTGCAGTGACAGGACAAGGGGTAATGGGTTTAAACTGAAAGCGGGGAGGTTTAGATTAGATATCAGGAATGAATTCTTCACAGAGAGGGTGGTGAGGCACTGGAACAGGTTGCCCAGAGCAGCTGTGGATGCCCCATCCCTGGAAATGTTCAAGGCCAGGCTGGATGAGGCTTTGAGCAACCTGGTCTAGTGGAAGGTGTCCCTGCCCATGGCAGGGGGGGTTGGAACTAGATGATCTTTAAGGCCTGTTCCCACCCAAACCATTCCAAGATTCTGTGAACTTCCCTGAATCACTTATAATAGATCTTGGCCTTTATTATCATTCCCACATTCAGGTACAGACCATTTTTTCTCCAGTAGGTAAGGCTACTTTACCTCTGCCTCAATCTCATCATAGAGGAACTGCTTCTTAAATTTAGTAAGTGCATAATGAGCACTGTCATTATAAAGGTCCAAAGAGTACAGAACATACCTGAATGAAAAAGAATGAAAAAAAAAAAGTTACAGGTCTACAGACATTATGATTCTTTAGGATGGTGCAGTCAAGACGTAAGCCAGTCAATATTGTAATCTACATGTGGTTCATGCAAGCAGAATTTTTTTTTGGTTGTTTGAGTGTTCTATAAAAAACATCACAGTTTCTCATTCAAGAAAGTCTTTTGTTAGTTCAAGAAACTGCATAGATAAGTTTGTAGTCTGAAACTTGTTTTCTGGATGCCGCTTTCCATCAAAATTGAGCTATGTTTTTACCACTGTGCATTATATTTGACATCTCTGAGAAGTAAGTAAGGAGAACTCACTCAGGGAACAACGGATTTGGCTGGTGCAATGACACTTACATGAAAGGTTTCCTATTTCAATCATTCACTTCAAAAAGAAAACTTTGAGAATCTGGAAATTTGCAAATATAAGAGGAAAATTCTATGGAGGTTCAGAATACTTTCTCAGTGACTGCTTGTTAAAACCAATTAAAGCAGTAACAGTATAGTAAGGAATGGCAATCATTAAGAATAATCATTCAGTGGAAGAACACAGGTAGGTCTTACTCCATCATTGATGACTCTTTGGTCTCCAAAATATGGTCCGTCAGAATCCAAGGCATGGACATCTCAATGGGAAACTGGATTCTTCTGCCCATGGTCAGCTCTAAGAAGAATTCCCTGAACCACAGTTGGGACAGATCACAGCATTGCTGGAGGGTTTCTTTCAGAAGAAAGAGGAAAGAATTACACTTCTTAAAGAAAGACATTATGAACAATACAAGTGTGATTCTGATGATGCAATGTGAAACAAAAAAAGCAGGCGTGGGTCACTAGAGCTATGCATAGGCCAAATACGTAAGACAAATTCGAAACGTAAAGCCCGTGACTTTTTCAGAGAGTTCTGAACTCTGCACTGGGCCCCAAAGTGGTGCAGAACAAAGCGTGGAAGCGGACCAGACTATCAGTTAAACAGAGAAACGACATACACCAGTAAAGGGGGATTTCTAGTTCAATTTCTCAGTCGGGGGCTGAGAAAGCTGTACCCTGAGCTTGGGAAGCAGCAGGCGAAGAGGACAGATGGTACCGGATCCACCGATACCGTCTCTCCCTCTGGAGAACTGAATCGCTCCACGTGCTCCCGTTGATTAGATGGGCAGGAAGTGACAGATGGACACATGAAGGAGGGATTAAAACAAAAAAGCCCTGGAGGCCACTGTCAAGGGCACGGCGGTGTGCTTCCCACCTCTCCAGAAAACACTCGGCACAAGCTTTCTTTTGAAGAAGGCTTGAGAGCCAAATCGGGAATGACGTTTTCACCTGAAGATCTTCTGAAGACCCTTTGAAGTGCTGTTCCCAGCAGCATTATGACTGACATTAACAGGCTCCCCCTTTCTTGAGGGTAAAGGAGGCCGGTAGCAAAACAAAAATGAAAGACAACACAGCATGGTGATGACAAAGACTAGATACATTCAATGTCAGTAGGTGAATTCTTTAGGACAGCATGTTTCCGATTACAATTAACTGAATAGTAAGAGTAGTGAAATGACATCGAATTTACCACAACAGAGAATTTGTTTCCTCTGTACTTAAAACAAAAAAACCAAAACAAAACAAAAAAACCCAAACACAAAAACTACTTCCTTTTAAAAATTTCAGTGCGCTTAGGCTCATCTGTCCCTTGTTTATACACATATGTACATTAAAAAAAAAAAGAGGGAGGTAACAATATGAAATTTGACGCATTATAAACAAACGTATCACAAGTCAAAATAAAAATCCCACCACAATACTGAATACCACGTCCCAGAAAAAGTTTGGACAGACCAAGGCTTTTGACAAATAAACCAAAGGTAAGTGGGCTTAGGCAATCGGAAACATTTCCCAGGTCGTGTTAGAGGTGTTAGGACATGCTAAGCTGGACACTGATCATCTACATATCTTACCACTGAAATTTATCAAATGAGTGTAGAAGAAAGACTCGCGATGGAATTTTTCTATGTCCAATATGGTGGGCCCCTCAAGGCTACTTCTCAAGGTTTTCTTGGAACCACTTTTGTCAGCAATGAGGGACTCTAACATAGTTCTCACCATGTAAAGCTGTATCATTAAAGGAAACAATTGTGGTGGAAAGGGGGGGGAGGGGAAAAAAGGAAAATACACACGGCACATTAGTTGAGCAACACTGAGAATGACTACCAGTAATCGACTGCTCCACTTCAAACTGACAGCTGGCCCTGTGTGGGTAAGAGCCTTTCCGGCGAGAGGAGAAGATGCAGCGCCAGCCTACGCACCAGCACAAACGCCTGCCCGTGCCAAGGGGACCTCTGCCGACACTCGGCGGCACACCACTTGCAGTGGAACAGTTCACATCGCCACAAAAAGTAAAAGTAATAAGTAATGTCTTACCACCAAAGTTTAAAAGAGGCGGATAGATGTAGGACTGCCTCAGAAACTTGTGTGTCACATGCAATAGCTTTTCCAGTCCCAGAGCCTTGAGCTGCTTCAACAGCTCGGCAGAGTTCAAGGACTCTGTCATAGTGCGAACCATGTAGAGCTAAAAACCAACAGACAGGGGCAGGCAGGGGAGAGAGAATACGTTAATAACAACACGTGGGTGAATAAGGAAGGGGAAACAGAAGCAGAGAAAACGTGTTAGTTTGTTAAAACGGAAAAGCAGCACAGTAAGCATGCAGAGGAGGGCACAGAGGAAAGTTGCTTCGTTCAGAATAAACACAGCGGTCCGGTGCTCCCTCGAGTGAAGAGAAAAGTTCCCCTTCATTTCAGGGGATGCCCAGAGAGCCATTAGATCCTCAAATGATTTCGCAAAGATTTCCAAGTATTACCAATTCATACACAGCCAGTTTAGAACTGCATGAAACTAAGTAAAAACCTAGCTAAAAATCAATATATTTGACCTCCCTTCCTCCCGTCAGGCGAGACAGATGAGCGTGCCAGCCCAAGAGCAGAAAAAGCAGACAGAACCGAGTACTCTGAACAGCATGTTGCAGCCAGTGAAAGAAACAAAGCCTCTAAACATACCAAGCACAGTAGTGGTGCTGATATTTAGTTTTTTCCTCTAGAAAATTAAAAATCTAAGCATTTTTTTCCAATTCCCAAAACAGATTCTTCATTAAACCCATCTTACTGCAATTTAAGCAACTTTTTATTACCCATACATGCTCTCTTCCCCACAGATTTTAGATATTATAGTCTTTACAAACCACAGTTGCCTTCAATTTTTCATTCAAAGTGCTCAGTACCTCATTTTCTCAGATGAGCTATGAATACATACACTCTCCAAACAAATCCACAAAGAAAATAAAAAAGATAATTATATAGAGGTAACAAGAACGAGCATCTGTGTATGGGATTTCAACAACTACCACAGAAAACATACTGGATATACCTCTTGTTTGAGTGGCAGCAGCAGATTAAATAGATTTTAGGGAGCAGTTTCATCATTCATTTCTGAACAGTAAGGGGGATCTTTGCAGAAGTGAAATACTCTCCCTCATATTTCACAGGCAATCGTTTCTATGTTAAACATATTTTAAAACGACATAGACATCCATTGAATAATGGAATTTAACCAAAAAAAAAATCTACTATCAATAGCAGAGATGGGAGCCGGTCAAGAAATAATTCAAATAGTTCAAAAATATGACTTCAAAAACATTAAGAGCTCAATGAGAAAATATTTCTTCCCAGGAAGTCAAATTAAAGAGGTTGAACACTTGGAAAAATTATGCATCACAGTAGAAAGTGACAGCAATTCAGAGAGAGGATTTTGGTTAAGTATGTATCAATTTTGTAAATATAAATGTAATCAGAATAGATTTTTAGCATTAAAAGAAAAAAAATCCCCAAACTACAATTTTTAAATAGTTTAGGCCAGAGAGAAAACAGGTCATGCAATACTTGTTGACAGGTATCACAACCACCAGACAGGAAAATACCTGAGTGCTGGAGGGTCCCACTGCACGCCTTGGGACTTTGATGTCAAAGCCACTTTTGGGGTCCTTCTCTCCCCTTAGGGCTGGGTCATTGAACGGCTCGTGACCCGCTTCCCAGTCACAGACCGTCTTCCTGATGGCCTGCAAAACACTGAACACAGCTCACGTTACTTCACACCGGCACGTGTCTAAGCGCGCCCATGAGAACACCTTACGTTCTGTAAGCGCTCTTCCACGAGCACAGAAGCTTTGCAACTGCGTTCAGGAGCTGGGGGGGAACGCAGAGCAACCGCAAACAGCTTTGCCCACAACTTCAAGGCCACATCCACCAAACCATTGCTCCACATTGTTTATCAACAAAGACAGCCCAGAGCCCTTCTCCTCTGTCAGAGGAAAGCTGACCCCTGAAACTGGGTCAGCAGAGACGTGTCACTTGTCAAGAATTCACCTCTGGGATCCTTAGCAAGCCCATCAAGCCATTTTGTTCTCCTAAACCACAAAACCAGATTATTCATTCAAACCAGAACAAATTTAATGGCTTGAAAAGAAGCAGCAGAATTCCTGTTTCAAGCAGAACTCCACAGTTCAGCTGGAATTTATACAAACAACATTATCCATTTAACTCCAAATACTGAACTGGAATTCAGGTACTTGTCAGAAATACAGCCAGCCATATCCCGTTGAATGATCCAGCAAATGCCTCCTCCCAGATCTGAACAGGCATGAAAGTAATACTTCCATATTTCATGAAAGTCCCTGGAACAAGAAGACTCTCCCTGAAAACTCGATAATTTGGAGTAATTTGTTTATTTTTAGCTTATGACAGTATTTTTGTGACAGTCGGAGCATTAGCAATAGTCTGATTAGCCAAAGGCTTTCACCTCTAAGAGCTTTGCAATGAACATGAAAATAAACAAATGGTAAACAAGTCAAAATTAAAAGCAAACAATTAGGACAAAAAAATGTCAGGAAATGCCACCAGTCAACGTGGGCAGATGGAGCACTTGGAAAAGCGTGATGCTAATAAGCCACAAGCAGCAGAAGCTAAGAAAGAAGGCAGGATGCTAAGAGGGCAGAGATAAGACTATGGGGTGGGATGTAAACACGAGACACGAGGAGAGAAAACACTGCAAATATAAGGAAGGTGAACAGTAACACCTTTCTTCAAAATAAGAATGCTAGCCTTGCTTTCAATATTATGGTACTTATCTTTCCTTAAAATAAAAATAACAGGGGACACCATTCTTACTGCAGTAGTCTTAGGTGGCTCAAGACAGCCTGGACTTTCAGCGCAGCCACGTTGGCAGCCATTCATCTTTGACTTCAGACTTCTTCAGCTTCCAATACATATTCAACCAAGGTAACTCTAAATACCAGACAGGCTAGTAGAGGAGTAAGGACTTGAAGAGGCCAGATTTAACAGCTGTGCAATTCTGCAACTAATTTAGTAAGATTTAGGGGAAAGAATATGGGAGAAGATGAAAACAAGAATGCTACCTCTGAATGACGTTTTTCTTCTTTTTAATGGCTTGTCTTAATGGCTCCCTCAGTGTGACCTGGGCAAAGTCCTGAAGAGCTGCATAAATGGTATGGCGAATGGCATGATTGAAAACACTTTCCATCCTTCCCATCAGCACCTGAAGACCTTTGATCATGGCAATCACCTGCAAAGACCAAAAAAAAAAAAAAAGTGTTTTTCGTATTTTGTGTAATTGTTCAAAAAGCTCTTTTTTAAATACAAAAAATTAGAAAATGAAATAACAAGTTCCAAAAGATAAAGGATAGCTTTCCCATGCTCCTTCTACATATTAAATGGAGGAAAACATGCTCTTTCAGAATCAACAGAGGGCATGCTGTCTTTTTGTACTGGGTATAGAAAATGCTTCTAGAGAATGTTCTCCTTTGTACAGAATTAATCTTTGGAAAATCCCTGTTAAAAAAAAAAATTATCTTACCTCAACCAAAGCAAACTTCTCCTCACTAGTATAATTGTATCTTGTTGCTCTTTCATACTCTTCCGCATTGTCAGGACAATCTTTATTAGAGTATTTGTCAGTTGGGTGCACCAGCTTCCACGAATACTGCAGTGCACACAGCAGAATAGGGAGAAAAAAGATGGGGGCAGGGGGGGAGAAAGGCCTGAGAAACACAATACATAGCTGGACACAAATAACACGCTTTAAGAAATACTCCAGTGTTTTCAAGAATATCTGAAAAATACTATTTGGTACTATTCTCAAAACCTGCCTAAATTCTGAAACTTCTGTCCAGAGGAAATGCCAAACAATAATTTGCCTAACAAATTCTTTTGAAAGTTTCTTCTCCACTTCGAACATGAGAAACACAGAAAGACCTCAGAGCATAAAAAAGAAACCCATCACACCCACACACAAAAAGAGGAGCTTCCAACTTGGCCGAATATTCACATTCAGAATTCAAAAGACAACTGAAAAAATCTGTAGTTTTGAGGATTTCTTTTTTATGTTTACTAGGCTTAAAGGTATGGAAATAGCTGTATTAGCTGTGACAATATCATCTGCACTGCATGCATTTCTCTTAAATACTATCTTTTCAGTCACTGCAACCATGGCTCAAAATGTTCCCGAGCAGCATCAGGCTGATCAATATCCATCAGGGTACATCTAGTGAAAAATCGTAGCCAATACAATTTTCTCACCGTTTGAGTTCAGCGAATAGTAATGTCTGGTTGATGCTATCTTTGCAGAAGCGTTCGATTACAGAATAATATAATTTTTCCTACTGTAATGGATTCATATTTGCACCAATTTACTTATGGCATAGAGCAGCATCACACCCTGCAACCTAAGTGCTACAAAGACGACACTGGGGAAATTATTAAACAAATATGAAGTATAAATAAAGGGAGTGAGTCTGGGAGTTGCAAAGGCCAGAAATAGATGACAGCAACCCTTCTTAAGAAGGACAAAAGACCACCATGATTTCACCGTAAAATACACTGTTGATTTAAATAGGAATAGCATAATACAGGAGAAAGCATGACTCATCTACTGGCTTTTAAGAGAGGCAGTTAAAAATAAAAAAGAGAAAGAAAACTGGGTCTGTAGCTATGCCCACTCTGACCGCGCTGGACTTGCACAGTGCAAATGGCTTGATGTTCCCTTCCCTCAGGCATCAGAGGCAGAGGGGGAGCAAGTCTGGCTTCTCTCACGCAACCCATCATCTGTTTCAACCCTTCCTAGAACATACTTTGGTGCGGGTGAGCCATGCAGCTTCCATCTAAGTGTCTGCAGCATAAACAGAACTCCTCCAATTTCTGCCTTAGGCAGTTACTTACTGGAAAAAACCAGTCACTTTTCTAACTGATGTCTGGTTTTAAAATAAGTTATTAAAATACAGAGAAACAACTGTGCAGGTTCTTTATTTCCCCTCCCTCATCTCCTTCAAGTTTTCCTTTCCCCACATTTACTTTCCTTTTGACTACAAGCCTAAGCCATGGGAGCCTTTCCATCCATTTTTGTGTCTTTGGTTAAGACCTTACATGCTTCAATTTACTGTGTAAATTGTGTGTAAGCATAGCCAGTTCAAGCTGTTCTATCACCTCCTGCATGACTGCATGTTGGTATGGCTATTTCTAACAGAACAGAATTTTTAAAACATTTAGAGGAAAATAACAGTGTCTTAGTCTACCAAATGTACATATCAAAAGCAACAAAAACACCTGGTCAAGACTCACAGGTGACCACCTGTCCATGAAATATAAAAAGTTGAATGTACTGTATGAGACTGTACGAGCTACTGGATCTTCAAAGTGGCAACATTACTCCCAGCCTCTGAGAACCTGTGCCTTCCTCTGAGAATGGGGTTTGGAGCAGGAGGAGAAAAGGACTGAAGGAAGAGGGGAATTAAGGGAACAAAACACAACATGCATTTTTTATTCCATGAAAGCAAAGCCTGTCCAACCTCACCAAGCCACCTCTTTTTCCTCTGGTTTTATTTCCCAGATAACTTACCACTTCCATGACATGTGCACTCCACTGGGAGAGAAGCTGCAGGCCTTGGAGAGAGAGATCAAAGAGCTTCCGATACTCTGCATCTGTTTTTTGAGCTTCCTGTCGACCAGACCCAGTCACCACCTAACAGATTATTAACGAAACCAAAAAAACAAGCCCACATCATAACATGACGTATCCAGCATCCATAGCCAAATTTCTACACAGATCTCTCTCAAGCATTAAAACAGCATCATGTACCGACTCCTACATTAATAGCAGCTTTTTTTTCTAGAGACTTACATAGTTAAACTTCACTTGATTTTGGTCAAGAGATGGAAACCGGTGGTATCACTCATCATCAAAACACTGAATTCAAAACATCAATTATACATATATATACACACACTATACATCTATATGTGTTTTATGTGTGTGTATGTGTGTGCATGGTTTTTTTCCTAATCTCTTAACTTCAAGTTTCATTTAAACTGTTACAAGCACCCACTTGGAGTAAGGGCTAGATAACCTATTCCAAAAGACAAATGCCAAAAGTTCTAGGATACGTATCCCAGACAAATACAGCGAGAGGCAGAAGTAGTCTGCAGCGTGTACAATGCACCATCATTATTTTATATTTAAATAGTGCAAATATCATGCAGAGAATGGGTACTAGCCCAGTAGCCAGCTTTTCTTGATTCAGGTGACAAAGGTGTGTCATTTACCTCACCTGAGGTTTACCTGCTCTTCAGATACTTAACAATAACTGTTAATTAGCAATGTGAGATTTGCATATATAGCTCTAATCCCACACACCTCACTGTTGCTGTAACGAGCCAGTTCTGATATGAAACGCATATGGTCTTCTCTGATTTGGATCATCTGCTCACATATATTGTACTGGGGACTGCTGCCGGAAGACGTGCATGTCCATCTGTTTCAGAAGACAAAAAACCCCGCTCAAATCAGTTTAGGCAATAAACAGTACAACTGATCCTGCAAAGAAAGATCCACAGTGTGTGACCTTCTGTTTTACATCTTCATTCTCCCCTATTTGAGGCCTTTTCTCTCTTCACACCTCCATCTCTGACCCTGCACAATCCATTAGTGATGAACTACCCCTTCTGAGTTCAAAGAGCAATTCTTCTAAATCCTAAAGGGGGGTGTGTGGGGGTGTGGGGGTGTGGAAATCCACTTTTTTTTTTAAAGGCTGCTGTTAAAAAATAAAACCCAGCATCTCTCTTCAGGAGCAAGATCATGAAGCAGATCCTCCTGGAAACTATACTAGAGCACATGGAGAATGAGGAGCTCATTGGTGACAGTAAACATGGTTTCACCAAGGGTAAATCACGCTTGACAAATTTGGTGGCCTTCTACGACAGGACTGCAGTGTGGGTGGATAACGAAAGGGCAACTGATATCATCTGCCTAGACTTGTACAAAGCTTCTGACACCATCCCACATCACATCCTTGTCTCTAA